>NC_065543.1:11647507-11951746 GCF_932294415.1 Quercus robur | reverse complement strand
TTAATATATATATATATATATATATATATACATATTTGTGTGCAAGAAATAAGCAAATCTAATTTATACACATATATTAGACTCTCCATAAGCAATTTAACAAATAATCTTTATTATATTACGGTAAATCCATAACTTATTGTTGAATGAATATTTTAATAAATCAACTAATGAGTTACATTCTTTTTTATGTTTTAAAAGAAGACCTATTCTTGACTTATATATTAAAAAAAGTAATCCACATAAATTTGATTTATAATAAAACTTTTGGACGTGGTGAAGACTGGTGTTTGGTTTTTGCGATGATATGAAACTATCGAATGTTATACATAAATTTTAAAGTATTGTTTTTTTCTTTGGGTTAGGAACTTAGGATGCCTTTTTTTTTTTTTTTTTTTTTTTTTTTTGCAAGGTACTGAACCAGAGAGTCTATCATTTATCATGTATGGAGCTTTGAGTACTTTTTTTTTTTTTTACAAAATAGAATCTACTCTAGCCTAATCTAAGTGTATATATGTGTGTGAAGCTCCCTCCTGGAAACTTGAACCTCAACTCTTATCCCCACACCCCACAAACACTTATACTTATAGAGTGACCATCACACAAGGGCATGCGATGGTGAGCTTCCAATACCTAATATGTAACAAATTTCTCAATAGTGGGTGATATTTAAAAGGTTTCTTTACAATTTAAAATAACTCAAACAAATATTTTGTCAGTAAAGTATCCCACACAAGAGATAGGTCATTGCCTAATTAAGATTTGATTTTGCAACGGGTCAATTTGTTTATGATGACATGTAAATTCAATTTTGTAATATTTTAATAAAAAGAAATGACACGTGAGTTAAAAAAAAATGTCACTTTCTGTTAGCCACATAGGTAATAATACTAATGGTTGTAAAGAGAATAACTAATAATACTCATTTTTAAAATTTGAGAGACCAATAGCACTCATTTGAAAGTAGACTAATTGTGCTCACATGGTAAACTTTAAGGACCAATAGATTAGTTTTGTCATTTTAATTACAATGAAATTCATCTCATCTCACAAATTTGTGGAATTATATTAAAATATATCTCTCAAACTCAACACACATGCAGATCGGCATTTTGAACAAACCCATCTTGAACAATAAACTTTGCTACCAAAGCTACAATGTTCTTCCCACTCTCCATCTCTCTAGCTAAATTTGAGAGAAAAACCTAAAGAACAAAATCCCAAAAAATTCAAAACCCAAAAAACACAAACACAGAAAATGAACGCAATTAACAAAAACCTAGAAAATTAATACAAAACATGGGTCACAACAACAAGATTGACGGAACAAAAATCACCACTCCCAACACAACAAAGCCCACATACAAAAACCTTCAAGCCAAACCCATTTTGAACCCATGCGCCACCTTAAACCCATTAGTTTTGCCTTAGGTCATCGCTAGCCATGCCATGCCATGACAACAATTGATCTTAAACCTACCTCTCTCTCTCTCTCTCTCTCTCTCTCTCTCTCTCTCTCTCTCTCTCTCTCAGATCAAATCTATCAAACCCATCAAGAGAGAGAGAGAGAATGAGATGCATACAAGAGGGAGAGATCGAAAGTGCATTTGTGGTTGTAGCAATGTTAGTGTTAGTTTTTCTTTTGGTGGGTCTTTTGAGCTTCATCTTCTTTCTCTCAAGTTTGCGGGAAGAAAGTTGTTCATGGAGTGTACGAAGAGGAGAAAGTAAGACAAGAGAAAGGGAATTTGGGATTTAGGTGATAAGTGTGCAACGAGGATGAAGAAAAAGGAAGAGAAGAGGGAGAGGGTGGGTACCATGGGTTGTCAATAATTTTTTATAGAGAATGGATTTTCGCTGTGTGTGTTCTAATATGTATGGGTTTGATTTAATTTGGGTTTTATTTTGAGTTCTTGTGTTCAAAGATTCTTGTTGTGTTTTGGGTTTTTGTTTTTGTGTTTTTGTTTTGCTTTGGGTTTGTGCATTCTTGTTTTTGAATTTTGAGAGTTTGTGTTCTTGTATTTTTCATGTTTAAGATGAAGCTTGATCTTAATTGATGTGTGTTTTGGTTTTTAATTATTTTAATATTTCTAAAATTGATAAATTATTATTTTTTAAATCAAATTATGACATGGACATTGACGTAACATTTTTTAATATTATTTTAATAGTTACATCAGTATTTAGTGTGCCAATAATGCACTCCATCTACCATGTAATCAATTTCCGTTCCTTTTTTTTTTTTTGAGAAAAAGGTAAGCGAAATTTTATTAATAATAAAAACCGAACTACAAAAAAACAACGAAACAAAAACCCAATTCAAGGAAGATCTGACTGGAAAACAACATCCACGTCCTCGGGTAAGTCTTCTACCCAAACCTCAAAACCTGCAGATAAAACTGCTTTTTTAGCTAGACAGTGAGCTAATCTATTCCCATCCCTCCTGACATGTTGGAACACACAACGTCGTAATACTCCACCAAGTCTTTTTGTCTCATCAATGATATGGCCAAACAGCAGCGGGCAGGGGCCAACACGCAGCAAAGCCTGAATAACAGTAAGGCAGTCACCTTCAACAATAATGTCAAACAAACTCATCTCCCTGGCGAAAATCACAGCTCTTCGAGCAGCCAAAGCTTCAGCCATCTCAGCTGACTGCACCTTGCCCAAATTCTGACACAGAGCCGCAATAGCTTGCCCGGAATGATCTCGACAAACTACACCAATACCTGCATAACCTGAATCCTCAAAATAAGCTGCATCAAAATTTATTTTGAAACGATCCTCAGGCGGAGGAGACCAGCGAACCACTGAACGAGGGATAGACGCACCATGCTCTTTTAAATTCACGTTCCAAAATTCATCAACCATTCTATGCGCATGTTCACCCAGCTCATGAAGCTGCCAAGATGGCTGACGTTCCCTCACACGATTTCGACGCTGCCATAAACACCATGCCACAGTGACGAACAAAGCAACCTTCCGATTCGACTCTGTACTGAGAACTTCCTCCAATAATTCATAAAAGGTCCGAAACTTCTTATGAACCAAAGACCGAAACTCCTGGAGCGACATCCATACTGACCGCACTTGATCACAAAGCCATAAGCAATGCACAGTCGACTCCGTATGCTCACCACACCCATCACAAACCTCATCAATTGGGATATGCCGGGCTTTTAAGTTCTGTTTCGTAGGCAGAGAATCCTTTGCAGCGCGCCAAATAAAGTGCCGGATCTTATTTGGAACTCTCATCTTCCAAATTTTCTTCCACACCAACCCAGGATTACCCGAACTAGATGAGCTCGGCTGAAGAATAGAATCGTAAAAACAAGCACCAACATAGGTGCTCCAAAAATGTAGTGATCAAAATGGGAATTAGCCCAAAACGTAAGAACCAAAAGTGTATTTTTGCCTATTTTTTTGAGCAAAAGCCAATATGTTTTTTTGACTTAGCCTTTTGAGATGGTGATTAAACTTTTTAACTAAATACCACACTATTCACTTTTGAAAACCCTGACTACATATTTTTGTTTTTGTGAAAAACCACAAATTAAAAACCCTAAAATCCACACGTAGAACACTTTGCTTCTCAATTGCATCATTCTCTCTCACTCTAGTCTCTATCTCCTTCAATTCAACGCTTTCACTCTCTCTGTAATTTTCTCTTTTCAATCAATGTGATGGAATTGATCTCCTTTCACACAAATACCGATTTTTATTTGTTCTTTCAAGTATTGATGGTTGGGATAGCAAAGTCAGCATTGACACAAAAGGTGCATATGACTCCTCAATCCCAGCACCAAGCGAATCCTTCCCCTAGCTCAACTGTGGCAAAGGATTTGGCTACCTTTTTAGTTGACATCATTAGCCTCACCAGGTCTGGCTCTATCTCTTTTCTTCTTATTTTTAGATCGTCTCTATTTTGTAAAAGTTTTTCCTTTACAAGATACGGTTTTGATATTACATTGCTTGAAAAAAAATAAAAATAAAGCAATAGGCTCTAGTAGTTCTTCATCACATGAGAAAAGAAGAGAGGCTAACCCCATCACCCTCAAAGTGTTTCCCAAAATGTTTGTGCCAAACTGGAGAAAAAAAAAAGTGGGGGGCTTTAATGGAATAGTAGAGGAATAATATATATATCACTTTTTTTTAAAAGTACAAATATATTTTAATCCATTTTCAAAAAAAAGAAATAAATAAATAAATAAATAAAAACCAAATAAGCTGATGCAAAATAGACACCTGATGAAGTACAAAACAAACACCATCAAATATTTCATTAATCTAAAATGGCTTTTGTCTTTTAATATTGGATTTAACATGTTTACTAGAACATGTGTATGGCTCAGTACTTGCTTGAGAACTTAATTAGTTTATTTATGAAAAAAGTTTAGTTCCAAACTGATTTAGAATTATTTTTCTTCAACCCACTATTCATGTGTAGCTCTAATCTCATGAATTTTTTTAATGAGTCATGTGACTTATATAAGTAATACAAATAAATAATCTTATAAATTGTCACATTATAAGTTGGAAAAGATAGCTCAAAAATAGTTTTGAACTAAACTTTATCCTTTATTTATTAGTGTACATTTTTTTAAAGCTTTATATATATATATATATATATATATACACATGCGCGCGCTCACTCTAAAGTCCACATGTTATTCTAGGTCAGTTTTAGAGTGAAATTGTCACTCGACCCAATCACATCAAGTTTGCAATTTTGCCACCCAACATCGACCATGGGGATACAAGTCTTCAACCACCATGGCTTTGTTATTCCAACAAGGTGATTAGTCAAAATTGTTAAATATGGTCTAGATATTGTTGATCATGGTGGAGCTAATACTTATGATGGTGATTTGATGAACTATGACAAGGAATAACAAACTACTACCGTAGGTTTTGGTCAAATTGGTTGGAGTTGGTTTTAGGTAAGGGGAACAACTACTTGATCCATTATTCTTGATTTTTCTTGGCAAAGTCCCGCCTACTGTCACTTTGGTCGGATTAATTGTAGCACCAATTTTGAATCCCTTTAAATTGATCGACAGCTAGCCACTCTTTTTGATCTCTTAACGTAGTTAGCCAACCCCTTATACAACCAGCTACTCTCTATAAGCCAAACAGTTAGCCACTTTTCTAACCTCTTAGGGCAATCAACCAACCCCTTATTTTGACTTCTTAAAACTGTCATATATTCTCATTAATTTCAGTTTTGACTTATGTTTTGACTTATGTTGTGATAACTTTGTTTCTCCAATTATTTTCTCTGTAATTCTAGTTTTAATTTTTAATTCTACGGCAATTTTAGTTTAAGTTATTAGTAATTTGATCTTGATTTCCATAAAAATGCCTCAATTAGTCAATTGTATTTTGTAAAGGCCAATCCACTTTATGTTCTCCTAGAAAAATATATAATAAAAAAATAAACCAAGATGGCAAAAATAAATTGCAAGCATTATTAATTACCAAGAATTTAGCAAAATAAATCAAAATGACACAAAAGTCAAACTATATATATATATATATATATAAAATAAGGATTATTATTACAAGTTGCTATGTTTCTACAAACTCCTGAAAACAAAAAATAAATAAAAATGCAAAAAAAAAAATTTCTAGAGACAATTAGTCTCCCTTAAAATCCTGACCGTCCATTCCTAATACTGGACATCAGCACCGACCTACAACTTCTCAGCTCCATGAACCAGGACACCTGCGCGGCGCACGGAATCAAACAACGGAAGCACCAACTGGCGGAGGTGTAGAGGGCGAGAGAGCTCTTCCTGTAGATCGATGGACACGGCGGAGACACGGATGTCCTGGAGGCGGAGGGCGAGCTTGTCGCCGACGCGGGCGGCGGTTCTGGAGTCCCAGAGGCGGTTATGGCGTGGGAAGCGGTTGAGTCTGGCGCGGTAGAGTGGGACAAACTCTTGCTCTGAAGAGGAAGCCATGGCGATGATGGAGGCGGTGGTGGGTTGAGTCACCTGTGCTGTCAGCTTGCGGCATGAGAGGACTAGGCGGAGCTGGTGGTTGGGGTTGGTGTACATTTTTTTCAGATCTGGCTATGATTGCTTAATATTTTATACCGAATGGGTCGGATGTAAATATGTGTATGAGATTGTATTGTATTGTGTTCATATCGCAGTTCTTCTTCTTCTTTTTTTAAATGTTTATTTATTGGTATCATGTGTGAGGGATCTAAAGTGCAAACTGCAGACTATATATATACACATGACCACCTTTATTTTAAGGGTGCGGCTTAATAGTAGGTGTCCTTGTTTCATCACCTAAAGAGAAGCGGTTCCAGCACTCACACCAGAGACCACCTTTATTTTATTCAGTCAAAAAAAAAAAAAAAAAAAAAGTTAGAGATTGAATTCAACAAGAATATGGCGTAAACATCTATATGATGCAACATCATTTTTTATTTTTTTCACATGATTTCTCATAAAAGAGTATAGCCTAACACACATGATCATTGTTCCCTTAAATAAATCCAAATATTAATTAAAAAAACATAAATAAAAAAATATCATATCCAAACTGCAAAAGACTTAGCCAGAGTTGAGATTTTTTTTGCGAAATAATATCATTTTGTGAACAATTTTATTAGTTAACAATGTAAACTAACTTCTCATTGTGGACTAAAAATAAAACAAGTACGCTGTCTTTTCTCTCCAAAAAAAAAAAAAAGGTCTCAAGTTCATTGTAGTAATTCGAGTTCCATGTTCTGGCAGAGCTGAGGTGGAACTCGAGTCTTACAAACTAGAGTTCCCGCTCTTTCCTTTCTTCCTTTACTCTCTCTTATTCTTTCTCCATCTTCTGCTATCCCACTATTCTCCTTTCTCAAATTCACGCAAAAATAAATAAAAAAAAAAACTTTCCCTTTATGCATGGTTGAGAATGGTGAGGAGAAATTGTAGACAGAGCATTCAATCTAGGCTGAGTTCACTTTTTGTTGTGGGTCTCTGGATTTGCTTGGGTATTTTATTTGGGTTTGCCTCTGCGTTTGTTGATTTGGTTAGGTATTTCATTGTTTCTCTCTGGGTTTGCCTCTATCGTTTGTTGATTTTATTTAAAGCTCTGCATTTGTTGATTTGAGTTCTGCATTAGTTGATTTCATTTAAGGAACTCGAGTCTTAGAGACTCGAGTTTCACATCAGCATTGCCAGCACATGGAACTCGATTCTAAGGACTCAAGTTGCTACAGTGAACTCGAGTTTCTTAGACTTGAGATGTTAGTTTGCTAAATAGTTTGGAAATGTTGCTAACTAACAAAATTGTTAGAAAAATGGTGTTATTTTGCAAAAAAATCCGCCAAAGCTGCCACCATCAATGGCGTCATTCAAACTAGCCCAAGCACAAATCTCAAAGTCAAAGCAAGAAAGCAAAGATAAATTTCACACACACAAGAAATCAAAAATTTTGATGCCACCCATTCAAAATTCAAAGAGCCCAATCTCTCTCTCTCTCTCTCTCTCTCTCTCTCTCTCTCTCTCTCTCTCTCTCTCTCTCTCTCTCTCTCTCTCTCTCTCTCTCTCTCTCTCTCTCTCTCTCTCTCTCTCTCTCTCTCTCTCTCTCTCTCTCTCTCTCAAGCCCAAAGATAGTTGAGTTCCAACACCATACATGCACAACAACAAATATACTTTCCTTCACCACAACACAGATCCATATTAAGAGCACTCACACAACCAAAACCACGTATTTCTTGTAGCCAAAAGTAAACCCAATCACCAAACCAAACAAAAATAAAGCAAATAAAAGGAGTGAATTTGGGTGGCCTATGTTGTTATAGCCAAAAGTAAACCCATTTTCACAAGATTTTTTTTTGATTAAAATGCAAAACTCACCCTCTAAATTTTAACACTTTTCATTTTAGTCCTCTAAGTTTGAGTTTTATCATTTCAGTTCTCTAAATTTCATTTATTCTCAATTAAGTCCTTCGTTAACAATCTATTAGCTGCTGCAGTTATCTATAGCAAAACAATGTTATTTTGTCCTTTTATTTAAAATTAAAATTTATTATTTATTTATTAATTTTAAGAAAACATTAATTTAAAAAAAAAAAAAAAAAAACCCAGAAATTAATTTTAAGGGGTTGTATAGAGAAGAACAACACCGAATAACAAAAATTTATTTCTCTCTCGCCCAAGAAAGAAAAGAAAAGGCCAAAACCCCACCATGGCTGACAAGAAAGAACAAGAAATGAAAACCTCAGTTTTCACAGATCTAAAAAATGGTGCCATCCTTAAGAACATCTTCATTGTCAACACACCTCCATCACCAACCTCCATTTCCCAATATTACAAAGAAACCGTAGTTGTTGGACGACACCCAGATTGCAATATCACCTTAACTTACCCCAGCATCAGTAGATTCCACCTCCAATTCCATTCAAACCCTTCAATCCAGAGCCTTTCTCTCATTGACTTATCTTCAAGTATATAAGCAAACATGGCAAAACGGGTGGGTCGGGTTGGGTCAATCGGGTTGCGGGTCAAAAAATGGGTCATTTTAAGCAGGTTAAAAACAGGTTCGGGTCGGG
Organism: Quercus robur; assembly: GCF_932294415.1. Classification (NCBI taxonomy): domain Eukaryota; kingdom Viridiplantae; phylum Streptophyta; class Magnoliopsida; order Fagales; family Fagaceae; genus Quercus; species Quercus robur. The sequence goes on along the minus strand of NC_065543.1, from coordinate 11,943,192 downwards.
TCAGGTTTGGTTGACCTGTATATTTTACATGAATTTTTTATATATAAAGAAAATAACATGTATTTGCCATTTGGAAAGTCATGCAACAAATTACTTGATGTAAAATGCATTACTTTGAATTCACCATTTATATCAAGAATGAATTTAGTTAAATTTATTAATACTTATTTAATAATTTTAAAATTATAAAAATCCTAACATTGCTATCTAAAACAAAATAACACAAAAGATAAGTAAAAACAAATACACAAGTTTTATTTCTACACAATATCAACATCCCAAAATATAAAACAAAATTACAAATGATTTATTAGATAATTCAATTGAAAAAGAATAAAAATATATAAGAATTTTACAATCTTGAAAATTAATTTTATAATCTATTGCTAATTGCGGTTGACACTCTATTTCAATTTGAGATATACACTAAAGTTTGATTGTTTACTTATTTATACATGGTCTCTTTTATAAATATCATATCATTGTTAAACAACACACACTCTAGGAAATATCATAATTTATTTTGAAAAACCGTTTATTTTGGACATAAATTATTAAAAAATAGGTCTAAGCATTCATAATTTATGTTAATTTGATACTTTGGCTTCACTATTTTTACACTTGTAAATGTTTCTCACATATGTCTACAATTTTAAATCTATATTTTTAACTCTATTGTAATCAGATTATCTTGACATGTACTTTGCTATTTGATATCTAAAAATCTTTACTCATTACAGAATGCTCAACCATTCATTTTTCAATTAATTTGCATGCAGTTATGTAAATGTCTCAATTGTTTCCTTAAAGCTCACAACAAATAATTAAACCAATATTGTTTTAATTTTACTATTTTTTTTACCCAAAAAAAAGTTTTAAAAAATGGCTCGAGTCAAATCGTGGGTCGAGTCAAGTTGACTCACAAAAAACATGAGTCGGGTCGTGGGTTGCTTCGAGTCAAAAAAATTGGGTTTGGGTCAGGTATTTTTCGGGGTGGGTCATAAAATTCTGACTCGTTTTGCCATGTCTATATATTAATCTCTATCTTTGTTTGATACAAAACTAAGCCAGCTAGGTTCTTTGTGTATATGGCATCCCTGTTTTCAACTGTCGAGTACCTCCTAGAATGGCGTTGCCGAGTACACCTCCAGACCGGGGCAAAGCTGAGCCACCGAGTATCCCTATACCTTCTTCTCCCTCTTGGTCTCTCTTCTCCCTCTTTCTCCCTATTAAAATTAATTTTTGGGTATTTTTTTTAAATTAACATTTTCTTAAAATTATTAAATAATTTTTTTTTTTTAAAAAAAACTTGTCGTTTTGTTATTGATAACAATAGCAACTAACAGATTGTTAACGAAGGACTTAATTGAGAATAAATGAAACTTAGAGGACTGAAATGACAAAACGTAAACTTAGAAAGCTAAAAAGAAAATAGTAAAACTTAAGGGTATGTTTGGTAATCAGTTTTTTCCTCTTATTTTCTATTTTTTAGACTAAAAAACTTATTTGGTAATCTAAAATAGATAGAAAACAAAAACTGTTCTCAAATCTCAATTTGTAAAGGAAATTAAAAACAATTTTTTACATGTTTTTAATTTCTAATTTTCAAAAGTTAATAAAAACACGCATTTAATTTAATAGAACTATCTCATTTAATGAGTTAGCATTAGAGTTCAAATTCTAGTAACAACATTGTGGGGCCAAGGAATTTAGCAACCCCGGCCCACTTTGTACTGGGCCCAAGGTCCGCGCTGAGGAGGGAAAAATGCCCAAGGACGCACAAAGAAAGCCCAAACATTCTAGAGACGATGCCGATGACAATCTTGTCCTCGGCACTCCAGACCCCAGAAGGAAAGGACGACACGCCATCAAAGGCATATTCCCGGAGCACCCCCAGAAGAAAGGACGAGCACAGAAGGACATACACAGAGGTATGGTGTAAGAGCAATTCAAGGAGAAGCTGTCACCTCCACATTGAATGCACCCAACTAACGTTCTGGCCGCATTAATGAGAAAAAGACCCTTGAACAGTGCGGCCTTGGTTGCCGCAACTCACAGAGGGTTTGGGAAAGTGGCTGATGGGACGAGCACTCAAGTGATGACCTGCACGATAAACAAGTGGAGGGTCAAGATCGACTGGAAAGAAGTATATAATGTGAAAGACCCTCCAAGAATAGGGGATCGCGGAAAAGAGAGTAGGAGGAGAGAAAAAGGAGAAAGCGGTGTCAATCTGCATGGTCTTGAAAACCATTGTAACCTAGTACTGAAAGTAGAAGAAGAAGAGCACTAAGTTCCTCGGACAAAACGCCCGAGGACAAAATTTCATACTTTAATCCATTTCCTTATTGCCCAGCCTCCATCTAACCGTGTCCAATGATTGTGGTTCGGACTAGGACCTAGTTCTTAAACCCACTCTCTAAAAATTCATTGTATTTGGCTAGTTGGGCTTGAGACCTTTCGTCCAACAGAAGGAACGCTCAAACCCATCCCCTACAAACATATCTGAGTATTTTCTATTTTTTTTTTCAAAAAACTTTTTTTTTTTTTTTAATTTTAACTAACCAAACATTTTTTTGATTTCAAAAATACAAGAAAATTGTTTTTTCTTTGTGTTTCCAAATTCAAAATTTAGAAAATAGAAGACAAAAACTGTTACCAAACATAACCTAAACTTTTTTATATTTTATTAACGTCATGATTAATCATTTTTAGCCCAAAAGGCATTCTTTTCACTAGCTAAATTTTGCCACATTAAGTAGCTTCCCTATGGGCTAAGTGCACTCACATTGATGGTACAAAAAATTTTAGCTTTTAACACCTTAAAACCTACTTTATTTATTTTAACACCCCATTTCACAACTCACTTTACATCAATACTCTTATTTTTCATATCACAGTCAAACACTATTCATTTATTTATTAATTTCTTTCTCACGTCCTCTCTCTTCCTCTTTGCCACAAAAACCCAACAAACCCACATAACCGGCCATAAAATCCATCACCACCAGCCATCACCACTGCTACCGCTAAGCACAAAAATCACTAGCCACTACCACCGCTATCACTAGAAAACCACCAACCACAACACCAACACCTACCAAAATGACCCACAACATCGACACCCACTTCCACAACCCACCACCACCACCACTCACAAAGCCCAGTAACCCACCTTCATCACCACCAAACAACCCATGAAAACCCAGCAACCCACAACCCATTACAACAAAACAACCCACAAAACCTAGCAACCTAGAACGCCAATGCCCCACGCCATCAGCAATCTCAACCACCACTTCGCTACTGATCTCTACTCATTTTGTTGAGAGAGCTTAAGTTAGAGAAGAAGAAGAGAGAGCGTTGAGAGAGCTTGAGTTAGAGGAGAAGAAAGAAAGAAAAAAAAATAGAGAAGAAAGAGAGGGAAATGGAGAAAGCGTAAAGAGAGTACAAAAAATATATTTTAAGGTGAAGAAGAGAGAGAAACCAAATAAAAAATATATTTTTTATAACTTTGTAGCTATATTGAATTGATATTGATAGCATTTTACTGTAGCTTGGTTGCTAAAAGTTTTAGCTTTAGCACCATCAATGTAGCATTCTTTTTAGTGTTTTGGCCTTTTGGGTGCTAAAATTGCACTATGAATGCTCTAAGAAAGTGCAACCAATCAAGTTTATTAAACATTTTTCCTTAACCATGACTAAACCAGTTCCTTTCTTTACCTAAGTTAAAACAAATTTGAAACTTATCACTTGTTAAGGAACATGAGGGTCAGTAGTTTCACTACTTATTCAAAAATCAGTCCTTAGGAATGTCTCAAGGCTGCTGTAAAACCCCTCATAAGATCTAATGCAAAAAATCATTTGTTACTTCTTGATAAACCTTGCTTACTACCAAAAAAAAAAAAAATCTCTTAGCAACTTAAAGAGCAATATCACATTGAAGTCATGGGGTAAACGTGACAACACAATAAATCTCTCTCTCTCTCTCTCTCTCTATATATATATATATTGTAAAACGGTATAGGTTTAATGTAATCTGCATGTTATCTAGCACTTTGGGTTAGTTTTTGTGATGCACATTTAGCCTTTAATATTATAATTTTTGGCTTGACTCTCCTCAGTTCATCACACTTTAAAGAACTTAATTTCGACCCTTCCACAAATCATCCTCAACATTTTTGGCAACTCCTAGGGGAGTCAAGTAGCTAAAACAAGGAAAATCATGCCTTTGAATATGCAAAACCAGTAGAAAGGTAATGCCTACCAACACTAACTAATTGTCTCAAGTGAGATCTTACAACGCTTAATCTCATCAAGAAGAGTATAATGAAGTGAAGAAATGGTCCATCCACAACTCGTTGAGTTGTTGGAGATCGTCCAAAACATGCAACAAAATTAGCTTGTTTTTTATCCTACAAATGAATGTTGCACTCATTTTTAAAATTTTAAGGGCAAATAATGTTCACTTGAAACTCTAAAGACTAAAAGCTCTAATAGCAAGTGTGTATTTTCAGATTCTTTGTTAATATTAAAAAATGTGAAATGATATTCTTTTGAAAGAGTTAATAGAATTACAACGGTATCAAAATGAGTTCAATTAATTGGTATCTTTAAGACATTTATTAATGGAACATTTTAGAAAAGTTTTGATATCACCTTCATAAGAAATATAATAAACTATAATAAAAAAATCAATTGTTTTTTTTTTTCATAAAAAATTTCTAAAAATAATTTCTAAGCTAATCAGCTTACAAGTTACTAGATTCAAAAAAAAAAAAAAAAAAAAAAAAAAAAAAACCTTACTACTTACCTTACAACATACCTTAACATTTTCCTTTAAAAATGAATTGATTAAAATGATAAAATTTATAAACTTAACATACTAAAATCACTCTTCTAAGTTTCTAAAAAAAAAAAAAAAAAAAAATCACTCTTCTAAAAAAAATCACATTTACCAAAGCAAACTGTTTTGTTTTTTTTCTGGCGAAAATGGCCAACTGGCCTTAAAATCATAACTATCTAGTTAGTAGGTGTTGTTTAGAAACATATTTTGTTTATAGCATCTCGAGTCTTAAAGAGTCGATTTTGGGCTTCAAAATCGACTCTTTGAGGCTCGATTTGTATGTTTAGACCGGTTCTGATATGGCACTTTGTCCACATGGATGTCCACTTGGAAATCGAGTCTCTAAGACTCGATTTCAAACCCAAAATTTTTAAAAAAAACCTCTAAGTCACTACGCAGAGCAGATCAGATCAGAGGGAGAGAAAGAGAAACACACAGTCAGATCAGATCAGATCAGAGGGAGAGAAACAGAGAACCTCACCGGCGCGTCCTGGCCGGGGGCTCGCGCTGGCCAGCGTCGCGCGCGAGCTCCTGGCGGCGCGAGCCCCTGGCCGCGCTCGACGCTGGCCGGAACAAGCCCCAGGCCGCCTGGGTCGCTGGTCAGTTTCTGGTCATGCCGCTCGCGCCTGGGTCTCCGATCTCGATCTTCTCTCTCTCTCTGTTTCTGGTTTTCTTTTCTTTTTTCTGGGTTTTTCCTCTGATGCTCTCTGGTGTTTGGTTTGGTCTGAGTGATATATATAGGGCTTAGAAATCGAGTCTTAGAGACTCGATTTCCATGTAAATGCCATGTGGCACTTCTGCCACATCAGAGTTGTTCCGAGCTACAAATCGAGCGTTAAAGACTCGATTTTGAAGACCAAAATCGACTCTTTAAAACTCGAGATGCTATAAACAAAATATGTTTCTAAACAACACCTACTAACTAGATAGTTACAATTTTAAGGCCAGTTGGCCATTTTCGCCTTTTTTTTCTTTCTTGGTCATTTCATTGGTGCATGCAATATTTTTTTTCCCTGTTTCCTGAAAGAATTCGAGCCTCAGCAAGTTGATTCCAAAGATTCAAACTTTCAAAGGGAGAGAGAGAGAGAGGTAACAATTCACAAACCCTAATTTAAACTTGAGAATGTCCAAATCTGGGTTTTATTTATCCTGGATTTTGGTGCACCTATTTGTCCTTCAAGTCTCGTCTAGAATTTCAGCCATCAGGTACTAATTTCGATCCCCAAATCTCTTTTCTTTCTCAATTTCTAAATGCCCAATGAATTTCCACTGTTTGGCTGTTGAGAATCTGAAAGTAAAATTTGAATCTTTTGTTTGTTTGTTTACTTCTGTTTGTGTATTTTTGCTTCTTGGGATGCAAAATGGTGAAAAGATTGAAGCTTTTGTAATTCATTTCCAAATGGGTTGAATTCCTGTACCATTTTCTTGCTGTGATTATAACAAGTTTCAGTTTTTGAAAGTGTTATTTATATCTGAATTCTTGTTGTAAAGAAGGGTTCTTTTTGTTGATGCCATTGAGAAGATTAGGTTTTATAGTGACAAAGTTTGCACAAGTTATAAACCAAATTGTAAATGAAAAACAGAAGTAAATTGATTTTCAATGTGGGTTTGTGAAATGATGATGAATTCATATAAAATTCAATGAATTTTCTGCATACGCAATTGACAATTCATTTGGAAGCAATTTGGTTTGGCTGATTTCACAAGCGAAGAAGCTCTATTCATATGGTATAGCTTGAATTAGACATTTCTTATCATAAAATCACCTGTATATGATAATAACACTACAGTGATATCTGAATTGCTTCTTATGATACATTTACTGCTGTTATGGTATTTTTTGCTTTTTGGGATGCAAAATGTTGAAAAGATTGAAGATTTCATAATTCATTTCCTTCTCTTGACCATTAAAGTTGACCAAGTGGGTTGAATTTATTTACCATTTTCTAGCTGTGATTATGATGAGTTTCAGTTTTTGATAGTGTTATATCTGCATTCTTGTAGTAAAAGAAGGTTCTTTTTGTTGATTTCTTGGAAAAGCTCAGATGTTTTGAGTGGCAACGTTTGCACAATCTATAAACCAAATTATAAATGGGAAAAAAAAGAAGAAAAAAAAAGAAAAAAGATTTTCAATGTGGGTGTGTGAGAAGATGATGAATTCAAAAATAAAGAAGAAAACTTGATGGATTTTTGGGTTGTGTATCAGTATTGCATACACAATTTGCATGCAACCAATTTGTCTTGGCCAATTTTGCTAACAAAGAAGCTCTATCCATATGGTATAGCTTGAATTAGACCGTTCTATCATAAAATTAGCTGTATATGATGATAACACTACAGTGATTTTTGAATTTCTTCTTCTGTTACATTTAATGAATTTATTGGTAGGACCTCTAATAAAAAGTAAACAATGAGGAAGACGAGGTTACTTTTAGTTTTAGTTTTTTTTTTTTTTTTTTTTTTTTTTTTTTTAAGAAATTGCACTTTTTTCCCCCTCATGTGATCATTACATTTTCTATAGTGTGACTTATGATGTAGGCTATAAAATTTAGATCTGTTGACTGGAACAAGTTGAATAAAATTTAATGAAGAGGATATAATTTGCATTCATTATAATAATAAAGGTTTATGTAATGGGATAAACTGTCCCTTTATTGAAACTCTTATAGGACTTATATTTTCAAGGTGGTAAGCATTTATGTAATTTTTAGAGATCTCTGTATGTTCAAATCTTACCATTGCATTATCAAAAAAGTAATTTATGTGTATGTGTGTGTGTTTTTACATGCATGCATTTGACAAAGATACCAAGCATATTTGTATCTTAGAGAGAATTTTTTACCTATATATGGTTGATGGATTAGAGCTAATTGGTGTTTGAGTGGTTGTTTTCATATTAAGACCTGCTTAACTTATCTTTTTGTCATTTGTATAAAATCATGTAAATTGCTTCTATCTTGATGTGGATGTTATTTATGGGTTTTGCTTGCTTTCTTCATCTTTCACTCCTCCCTGTCCTACTCCATTGTTGGTAAGGTTTCAATTCTTATGGCTTTTCTTTGCCCCTCTTATACCATTATAGGAAGGATATTGGATTTCAAGAGAAACCCATTTGCAGAAATACTGTTCAAGGAAGATATTTACTGTCTGATGACAATGGTGAGGACTATTCTTTTTTAAGTTTCTGTTTGACTATTTTTTTTTGTTCTCATTTTGTGATTTTTTCACTTGTTAAATCATCCAAAAGCTTGAGATAGGTACTCTTTCGTGCAATAGTTACTTGAGAGATTCTCATTATTATTCACGTCCTTTTACTTTTCATTGTTATGGGAAAATTCTAGTGACAGTTGCCAAATTGATTTAAGTTGTTAAATATGCGGATATATTAAATAGCCGGTTTTACCCTACCATCATTTTCCAGATCTTCTGTTTTCTCAAAATATTTTATCTGAGTTAATCGCAAGTAATATGTCAAAGTTGCAGCACAAAATTTGAGGAATTTGATAAAAGTAGCCACTCATGAAATTAAATGTCAAAACATACTACAGTCAATGCTAATGGAAAAGTGAATAAGTATCTATATATCCAACAAAAATCAGGATGTATCAGTAACCCCTGTCAAATGCACGTTGTTACATTTGTTTCATAACCAGTACATGTATTGTAGGCCATATATGTGATGCTCTATCAGTAGATCCACAGTCACGCTGCTGCCCAGGAAAAGGAGAAAAATTTTCTTGTCAGTGAGTTTTTTTAAATTGGACTCTAAATTTCTGACCTTGAGCAGAAACACTTGGCAAGCTTACAACCTATTTTCTTCTTCTTATTGTTCTCTCAGTGGATGCAACCTTCTCTCACAGTGTTGTAACTCCTACGAATTTTGTGTTTCATGCTGCCTAAATCCTGCTCGGGTATTTTCATGAGTGCTTGATTTCTTTTTTTAAATCCCTTTCTTCCATTTCAATCAAGTATCTGCAATATAATTACTTTCTGATTTTTTTTTTTTTTTTTTTTTTGCAGACACAAAAAGAGCAAGTACTGAAGGTGAAGATGGCTAAGCAATCTACTGCAGGTAACCAAAAAGAAAGGGCAAATGTACTTTTTGGTGGAAAAATCTTCTAAATTTTAGTTGGAAGGCATCAATTTTCAACTGGGGCTTTAATTCGTACCATTAAGATCTCATGTACGAGATCTCTGAGTTCACAATTCAAAACAGAGAGGGTGAGAGAGAGAAAGGATTGATAATTATAGCTAATTGATGTTGCATAATATTATGGCTTTAATTAACATTGAACTATGGATTTAATAAACATTGAAGGCTGAATGTGCCTTGGTATATTTGACTAGGGTATGGGTCAGGCTTCATGTGGCAATTGGGGATATGAACTTAGCTAACTTTGGTTTCTTTTCTAGGATATAGCAACCCATTTGTGGAACTTCTTTTAAGGTGATACATATCCACAATCTTCCTGCAGGTACTTATTCAAGTGTTTTTGATTTCTGTGCTGGGAGATGCCGTCATAATTCTGAGAGTGTGGTAAGTAATACTCCTCTGATTTGGTTGTTTGATTTGTTTCCTCTAGAGGATGGTTCTCAATATTTTTAACTTGGAAACATGTTCTTTTAATGATAAATAGTATGCTATATCCATTTGCAGTCATGCTTTAGGTATGACATTAAATGTTAAACCAATTTTTGAAATTTGCATGCTGAGCAAGATTTCTAGTTAAGTTAGTAGCGTACTGTGTTATACATGAGCCGATAATATGGTGAAAATGTGATCAAAACTTGCAATCCTGATACTAAGAAGCTCCTGATGCAGCCACCTTAGAAGGCCAAATATGGGCGCTCTTGGTGTTTTCTCTAATGATTTAAGGACCATTAAAAAGATGAATTGAGAGCCAATAAGTTTAAGCCCAAATGGAACTCTATCCCCTCTAACAATTAGAGGAGGTGAAATAATGAGTTAGACCCTTCCAGTGTATGTCAAATTTATCAATTATCCTCTTATGACTTCAATGATTCTTTCATATGCATCTTCATTACTAGTGATTGTTTACCTTATTTTTTGACGGTAAGTAGAATCTTAGCATCCAACCCATGAAAACTTCTCATTAGTCCTATCTAGGATCCAACTTTAACAACCATGAAATTCACTAACAATAACAACTTTCCCCCACCACCTTTCTATTTTTATTACTAAGTTACACATGCACCTAGTGAATTTTAAACCCAAGACCTCACCGTCCATCCTATTATTATGAGAGGAGGAAGTGTCATTTGAGCTAGCGCTCATTGGCAACTCTCCTTCCCCATCTTACTATTTTAATTTAACTCTTGAAATGCCAATGTAAACTTAAGAATTTGTAGCCTTCTTGATATGATTTTGAAACTCTACACTGCAATGTTTATGGAACTCTGATTCTTTTTTGAAATATGTTTGAACATTTCAGGTTCATGAAAATGCTTATATTAGTGATTTCCATCACTGCTTTTCCTTGCCGTCGAATTCTTCAGGTGAGTCTAGATATAATTTGGTAATTATTAATTATATGGAGTTCACTTCTTGAACTACATCGGTTTACCCCTTAAATTGAACTCGTCTATCCTAAAGACAAGTACATGTTTTCCTTTGAACTCATCGTTCCGAAAGACAAGTTCCTTTACTTTTCCTTAAAAAAAATCCCTTAATGAGAGAGAGAGAGAGAGAAGTTCCATTTAAAAAATGATTCAATTGGAACTCGTCTTCAAAGGAATCATTTTTTTTAAATGTTTTAAAGGAAAACACGTAAGCGTCTTTCCTAAATACGAGTTCCATTTGAAAAATGATACATGAACTTGCCTTTCCTAAAGATGAGTTCCACTTGGACTCACTGTCTAGTTAGCATTGCTAGTTCAGCAGCATGCGTGATAAACTCGTCTCTTGGAGAGACGATTTTAGTGCTTGAACTCGTCTCTCCAAGAGATGAGTTTATGATAAGGCTATTATACCGATTAATTTTAAAACATTGTTTAATTAGAAAATAATTTTTAAAAATGAATTATTTATAAAAAATGACCGACTTCAGCTTGTCAGATAGTTAAAGTGGACCAAGCAATGTTCTTGCACCTCCCATGAAATTAAGAGCTAAAATTTGACTGTATCTTGATTTTAAAAGCGTCAGTTTTGCTTTATTTTTTGTAAGCAGTGGGACCAAAGTCATAATTCAGGTCTAGCGGCCTAGTTCACTGTGTCTATTGGAATGGAAGATATTGCTACTGGATAATTCTGATGTTCCTTTCTGGATTTATCATTATAAGAGGATATCAATTTATCAAAAGACTAGAATTTGATACACAATGAGCAGATCTTAGTTTAACAAAGAGACACTAATGCTTGATTGGCCTTTCTATTTTTGATTGGATTGAGAAACTACATAAGGGGTGGACTTGACAAGAACAGCCCAGAATCTTGGGCGAGATGGAATGGGGTGGTTAATTTCCTATTTGATCATTGCCAAAATTATAGGCCTCTTGCAACCAGAATTGATTGCAATTAATGACATTTTGCAAAACCACTATCTTACATGACTTCACCAAATATCTCCTACCAAGAAAATATACTTTATTAAACCTAGATATCTAATGACCAGGAAATGAATCATGGTTTGGGTCTCCCAACCTATGAAAAAGAAAAAATCTTTATTAAACACAGTTTTCAAGGTTCAGGTCTCGGAAATTTAATGCTAAGATGGTAAATGTGCCCTGTGGGTGATTGTCAGTTGGTTTGGACAGTTTTGAGGGAGTTCAGTTCAGACCATCTAGCCAATCCTCTCTGTTTAGGAAAATGACAAACTGAACCGCATTGCCAGATGCTTAGTACCTCCTGTGGTCAATCTCACTGGTGTGGTTGGTCAATTTTCTCAGTTTTGGCTTAGATCTGAGCTGTGTTCATTGACGTGAAGGAGAATCTAAAAGAAATTACAGCAGATCAGCTAATATCAAAATTGGTGAAGATCAGGTTCTGTAACTTGGAGAGGAGAGGTGTGCAGGGAGGAAAGGCACGTGGCAGAGGAGGGGAGAGAGGTATGTGCCATTTTCAAAGCTTCAGATCAATGAATTTGAATGTAATGATGGAGGTGAGTGCCATGAAAGCTTGTAGAGAAACTGAGGGTCAGAGAGAGATAGTGCAATGGATGAGAAAAGTGAGAATAGGGTTAGAAAGGGACTCCTGATTTGGTGTGTGCAAGTCTATCAAATTTGAGTGCAACTCCAATGGTATTTTGCCACATAAACATTAAATATTTAAAGACAATAAATATAGTGCAGTCACTTTGGTTTTTGTCAGTGCAGAGAACTTTAAAAATGACATCCAAATTGATGCCTTCATTTTTCTAATGTCTGAACCCATAGTGCACAATGAGTTCATTGGACTGGCTGAGATTGGTCATTATTGACATATGTAGTCAGTCTTGTTGATAGTGTCAGTGCCATCGTAACTCCTATTTGCCTTAAATACCAAATGCTGCTATAGAATGGTATAGACCATGAATTAAGACTCTAAATACTTTTTGTTAAAAGTGGAAAACTGATTCTCTATTCTAATGCCTCATTAATTATTTGGGCATCGTCCTTCATACGTGAGTTTGAAAGAAATATAAGAATAAAGATAATAAGTGATGTTAATGGCTTATTATGTCATTAAGCGCTTTAGCACCAGGTGCCCCACATATCAAAGGTTGCAGCAGCAAGGTCCTTAAAATTAAAATTATTTTATTTATTTATTTTGGAGTTGGAACATCCTTATTTTGTATATGGTGCTTCTGGGTTGTTCTTTTTAAAGTTCTGCAGTTTACTGTTATCTATGATTTGAAAATTTTGCATGTTTTGAACTTTTGTTGCAGCAGAGGCCACTAATGCAAACCTTGAAGGAAGACTAAATGGAATTAATGTTATTGTTGGAAGGTGAATTATCATGGTGATTTTGTCTGTTTCTTGAGTTTAATCTATTTAATTTCAAAGTGTATCTTATTCTTTGAACTCCTTACTTGGGTGATAGACAAGGTGAATCATGTGACTCAGTTTGCAAATCAAATGGACAATCATGCGTCCCCAACAAGCTGTTGGTGCTTAATCAATGTGACATGTAAGTTACCTGTTATTTACTTTTTCTATTTAAATATAATTTTTTTTTCTTAGATATTGTTTCTGAAATATCTCCTAAGTACAGTATACTTTTTTGTTGTTGATCTATGTGCAATGTCTTGGATGACATTATTTGTTATTTGACAGTGCTTTTCTTTTTGCTCTTTGTCATTTCTTTTGGACCAAGTAAGATGATATTATGTGACATTTTTTACACTCCAATGCTTTCAATCAGTCTTGGTAATTCTGCAGAACATATTAAATATTCATTGTCGTGCAGTTGCATCTAAAATAATTACATTCATTGCATGTGTTTGATAACAGATGATTATTAAGGATCACATTTTTCTACTTTTTAATAGTATCTGTGTGGATATCTCTTTTCTTACCCTTTTCTTTTTGGACCAGAGGCTATCATGATTACCATTTCTTCCACTGGATAGTAGGATTAGTCGTCTAAGAATTACTGTTGAGCAGTAAAGAATATGATGCAATGTGTCTCTTTAAAATTTAACTACTCTTGCTTTCTATCAGATTTATACTTGTTTTTATTTCTTCTGAACAGTATGCAGAAATATATGAGCTGCAAAGGAGCTTGCTTGGCGAGCATGGGACCAGATCAGCCTGCTGAAGTAGTTGATGATGCCCCTAAAAATCTGGTATGCAAATTGGGGCCTTTAGGACCTGAATGACCTCAAGGGTACAATTGTGAAGGATTAGATATACATTACAAAAGTCGCTTCTTATATTCTAAGAATAAATAAAAATTAGAAACAATTTAAAAGAAAAAAGAAGCAGTTGACTTGACTCATCAATTATGGCCTAATTGGATGGAAGGTTTAGTGGGAAAGGCAACAAAAAGAGGGACAGTGTTCCCGAATCTTCCTTCTTAGGCCCACTCTTATTAATCACCCAAAAGTGGGCAGATTTGGAGGGAGAAGAGAAGTTAATGGATTTTTTATACAGTCTTGCCCTTCAACTCAAAGAAGAAAAAAGATGAGACCGGGTATGATGGTAAATAATTTTTTTCCTCTCTTTTTCTATTATGAACAGCCAATACCCTATAATTTTTTCTACTTTCCCTAGGATGGTTTCTTTCCAAAACTCCCAATCATGGTGTTAGTCCCATTGCTGCCCTGATTCTTTTGAATGATACCCATAAATACCTCTCTTTAAACTCCTGCCCACTTTGGGTTGCTTGAATCCCTGACTCCACACAGAGAGACCCTGGGAGCCATCACTGCCCCTGCAATTCTGCAAGAATGATTCTGCTCTCCTCCAAACAGATGCAAGTTGCTAATTTGGTAATTTGGTGTGCCTGGATGTTCTAAGTTTCATCTTGGCTAGTCTATTGAAATCCATAACAGATTCCAAAATGTTGGAACTATGACTTGGTTGTTGTTGTTGTTGGATGTTCTAAGCTCTCTTATACAATAATTGCAAGACTTGTAGATGAAATATCAATATTGCAATGGAAAAGTGCGGTCAAACTCTTTCCCCTGATTTTGCTTTCCATGGAAACAAAAGGAACTATTTTTTAAATTCAAGTGTTAATGTTTTGAGCTTTGCTTTTAATAATACAGGATCATCACAAATTATGAGATTCATAACACTTTATCTCTGACTTTCAGAATCCTGGAGCATGCTTGTTTACTCGAACGCAATCAATGCTTACCTGTGAAGGTTCGCATCTGTATACCAGGAGACTTTGCCCCTGTGCATAGTGCATAGACTTGGTGAGTTTCCATTTCCTCAATATACATTAATACACCATTTAATGAAAATGTGGCAGCAATGTTTTATTTAATATCTGCTCTTATTCTGCTTAATATTGCAGATTTGCAGTGAACCTACTGACATTATATAATTTATGCATCTCAAGATCTTTTTTAAAGTATTAAACTTACAAATTTCGACCTGGACTCTGACATGACTCATGATGATTTAAACTAGCACTTAAATAGTTTTACGTTTGTGCATAGCAACATCATTTAAAGCAGTATACTTAGATTTTGGTTTGGTGCTTTATGCATGCATATGTTTCCAGTACAGATTCTATGGGGTTGTTGCAAACTTGCAAAACCATAAAACTTGGTTACTACCATGAAACTACTGCTTTCTTCCGGTTCGCACCTAGCGATTATTAGTCTTCTCTCACGATTCTAGTTGAAGAAATCAACAATTCTTTATGGATATAGGAGACAACTGTATCATAAGTCATAACCATCTTGGAGGATATACTGTATTCTGCTACATAATCATTACATAAAATATAGGAATAATGATGATGGTGATAGTTACAATTATTGTTATTAAAGCCAAGACATTTGGCCTAAAACAAAGGGCAAGACCTTAACCTACCTAGAATGCCTTGTGGGGTCCTTTACTTTTTTTTTTTAATCTTTCTCCTCTTTTGGGGTGGTTGGTTGGGGCTTGGGATAATCATTCTACTGATGAATGCTCATTGATAATGTTCTTAGCTTTAAAAAAATCTTGGTTTTGATTCTTTTTTTACTTTTTAGAAGTTAAGCCTGGAAGTACTTTTCTTAACAACTAATTTATCTGCAGATAATGTCGTTGAGGAAGCATGCAAGAAACTTGGTAATTAATTTTGTATTCTAGGTATTGGTTTATTGTTGGAAGCTTCATAAAAGAAAAGTTCTACAGAGGGCTGTTGTATGTTAGTGTATTTTTATTGGAGATGAAAATATTTACTGCTCCTGTTCCATTACTGTAAATTATACTAGTAATATTTGTAACAAAAAAAAAAGAGGATATTCAGACCTTTTTAGTTTAGTTGCTTGGCATCAAAATTTAACATGGAAATAACCTCAAGTTTCTAGCAATAGAAAGAGGAGAATGTAATAACAATATGAACTCTTTTTTGGGTGCAATTTTTCCTTTCTTTTTTCTTCCTCTATCTTGTTCTAGTTTGGGTGAAAAAGATGGGGAGAGAGAGAGAGAGAGTTGCTGTTATAATTCAAGAGCTATAAATCGCGCAAGCAAGATTAAATATACTTGAGAAAGACTATAATATATTTGCAACCATTATGCATGATACAAATATATTCTAAAAGGTCAATAATTATTCAAATATACAAATATCCAGAATAAAAACAAACAATTCGTTATAGGTTTCAAAGAAGTGAGATCTAAGGAACTCTTAAAATGTAAACCATCCTCATGGCCTTATGAAATGTTTTCAGCTATAACAATAATAAGGAAAACTTACCTCTGACCTTCACGTGGTTTAGTCCCATCATGAGCACTCACAGCAGTACATCTATATTGCTATATTGCTAAATTATAGCTCCTCAAACATCAAAATCTTGCTCCAGCAGTGGAGCTAAATCTATTTTTTTTAGCTTCACTGCTACAGTGCATATCTATAAATAGATGTGCACTATTCATGAGAGCTAAAAAAAAAAATATTATTTTATTCTGCCCCGGAGATTAAATATATTATTTCATTCTCTCTCTCACTCTATGCCTCTCTCTCTCTCTCTTAGTCACTCAGCTCTCATCCTCTCCCAAGACTCTCTCAATCTCTCAAGCTCTCATCCTCTCTCAATCACTCTCCTCTCTCACTGTCACTCTCTCAATCTCCCTCATTCACCGCCACTGGCCCGACCTAGTCGTCCCAAGCCGCTGATCGCCTCACCGTCATTCTCCTCTCTCACCGTCACTCTCTCAAGCTCCCTCATTCACCGCCGCCGGCCCGACCTAGCCGTCCCAAGTTGCCGATCGCCTTAGACCCACGCCA
Organism: Quercus robur; assembly: GCF_932294415.1. Taxonomy (NCBI): domain Eukaryota; kingdom Viridiplantae; phylum Streptophyta; class Magnoliopsida; order Fagales; family Fagaceae; genus Quercus; species Quercus robur. The sequence continues at coordinate 11,926,462 of NC_065543.1, read as the reverse complement.
TCGACCCACCCCTTTTGCCGACCCAGCTCGCCGACGTTGTGCTTGTTTGTGATTGGTGATTTTTATTTTGTTTGTGATTGGTGATTTTGTTTTGTCTGGGTTGAGGAAAAAAATTGGAGATTTGGGTTTTTTTTTTTTTTTTTTTTTTTTTTTTTTTTTTTTTTTTTTTTTTCCTGTTGTGGACTGCTGGTGTTGGTGGTGGTGGTGGTTGTGGGTGTGGTTGTGGCTATGGTTGATGGTAGAGGTGGTTGTGATTGGTGCTGTGGATGTTTTTTGGGTAGTGGGATATATTATTTTATTATAGTGGTTATATTATTTTATTATGATGTTATATTATTTTATTGTATTGAAAGCTAAAATAGATCCACTACTTCAATATGTGTGTAGGTAAAATAGATAAAATAACTTTTGGTGGAGCTAAATTACTAAATTTTTAGCTCCACTGCTGTGGATGCTTAATTCTTAAACTTTCAATTATTATAACTAAGCTCCAAATTTTTTTTTTAATGAAAATGAAATTATTAAAATTCCGTTCAAATTTATAATTTTACATTTTGTGGATAAACTTTCAATTACAACTTAACCCGTTATGATTTGGACCTAACATAATTTAATCCTAAAAAAAATTTCAATTGCTATATGTAGACCCCTTAGTTTGAATTAAAATAAAATTGTTAAGATATCCTCAAAAAAAAAAAAAAAAAAAAAAAAAAAACCTGAACAATTTCATTTTACTTCAAATTTAGAGGGGTCAAATGTAATGATTAACTGTTCCCAAAAAAAAAAAAAATGTAACGATTAAATAGTGTAATAGAGACAAAAATCATAAAGGGGTAAACTATAATTTACTTAAATAATGATAATGTCGTAGCACGAATGTTAACACATTATTGATTTGTTAATAATTAGTAATTTGTTAATTCAAATGTTATTTGTTAAAAATGATTCAAAATGCCTCACATAGCTAAGAATGTTATTTGTAAAGTTCCTCCTTACTCTAAAGTCGGCAAAATTTGCTTAACAGTATATTTTCGGAAAAAAATTAGGCGGATGGCGTGCATTCAAACTTAATTAGTAAGTTGGACTCTTTTTTGAAGTCGATTTTAACAAACTCGACTTCCTACAAAAAATCAGTTCTACAAAAGTGTAGAACACCTGAAAGTCGAGTTTAACAAACTTGACTTCCACTGAAAGTCGAGTATGTTGAACTCAACTTCCAGGTGCAGTACAAATCAGACTTATTTACTTGCTGGATGAGGGGTTGAATTCACCTGGAAGTTGAGTTTACTAAAATCGACTTCCAAAAAGAGCCCAACTTACTAAATAAGTTTGAACGCATGCTATCCGGCTGAAATATTTCGGAAATTGTATTGTTTGGCAAATTTTGCCCTCTAAAGTCTATAACCTCAATAGAGCGCAACAAAATTTCATATACCACATGGCCAAATATAATAATAATAATAATAATAATTATAAACCAGAGAGGTCTTTGAATTTATTTTCTTTCGTTTCTCCATATATCTATGGCATTGGCAACATCCTATCTCACTAGTGAGTCGGACGATAATTTATGTTTAGATATGTGGTTTTCAGGTCACAACCGGAAAAGATTCACTGTACCATCATCTTAAGCATGTAGCAAGTGCAGGTATCTTTTCTTTTTTCTTTTTTTTGGCGTAAAGAAGCATTTCTTTTCTATTCAGGATTAAAAGGAAGACTTGCTCTACCAAAAATAAGTGCAAAATTTGAGTACTTTAATATTTTTTTCCCCCTCCAGAATTACAAGGTTGCAAGTTTTAACATGCCAGTCGTTCTATGTGGTCTAGAGTGGAGTAACTAGTGAACACCACTTTTTACAGAACTTGAAAATCTCAAATGACTTCCAAAAGTCTTGATAGAGTCCTGCTGTCCAGGTCTGAGATAGAATAGGAAATAATACCACTTAAATATGCAATTTTGAAATGACTGTTTATTTATTATTGAAGTTCTCAATCAAATAAAGAAAGAAACTGTACCTGGCATGCTGACCCAAAGATACGACTTATATTCAACATAACCACATGGAAGTACCAAGCAGCTGAAGACTATCGATCAGTTGAGTTTGACACCATAATGAGCCAACAAAATTGACAGACAATTCGTAAAATTTGCTAAGCATCTTGAACATTTGGAAAAAAAATAAAAAAAATAAAATTATTTGTTGATTGAACATACAAAGTTTGAGGATGGACTGGAGCATCAGCAACAGGTCCACATCTATACATGGTAAACAATTTGATGCCAATTTTCAGTTACATAGCCAAAACAAGCTGCTTAAAATTACAAGGCCAAAAATCTGACTGATGGCTCAATTGTCAAATAGAATTCGAAACTTCACTCGCCTTTTGATGCTTCCCATCCTATCATAACCAATTCCAATCTTACTATGCATCAACTTCATGGCTAAGTCTGCATTGCCTGCTTTTCGCAAGGCAGTGATTAAAATAGTACGAACTTTCCCTGGTATTTCTCTACCTCTATCAACAATCCCATCAGCCAACTTGCAGGCCTCCTTGATGCGGCCAGCTTTGCACAGTACATTGATCATATCCTCAAATGCTGTCTCAGGGATAATTCCCATTGGAGCTAGCTCATCTAATATCTTGCAAGCCCTAGCTATCTTGCCTGAAAGACACAGGCCAATTGAAAGAGCCCTGAAAGAAGCTACGGTTGGTGTAATACCCTTATCAATCATCATGTCCCACATCTTCAATGCCTCTTCATTTCTATGCTCATTGAACAGTCCACCAATAAGTATTGTGTATGTATAAACCGTCTGATCACAACCTTCCTCTTCCATCCTCTTAAAGAGCGATAATGCTTCATCGACTTTCCCAAACTTAGCTAGGGCATCAATAAGGGCATTGTAGCAATATGAATCCCGTGGGCATCCCTTCTCAATCATTTCTTCAAATAGCCTTTCAGCTTCATCCACTCTCCCAGCCTTTCCAAGACCATCAATTAAACTAGAATAAAACATAGCATTAACCACCACCCCATCACCTCTACAAACCTCAAAATACTCCATGGCTTCCTCTACTCTCCCACTCTTACACAAGCCATTGATAATAACCCCATAAGTAACCTCATCGGGTTCGAACCCATCATTCTTCATCCTTTGAAAAAGCCATATTGCCTGTTCTATGTTCCCACTTTTTGCATAGGAATCAATCAGGGCTGTATAAATTGCCACATTTGCTTTAGAACCCTTCTGAATCATACTTTCAAACACAGCATATCCTTCTGCACACTTCCCATCCTTACAAAGCCCACCAATCACCAAACTATAAGCATGTCGCGGAATTTCCAACCCATTCTCTTCCATTTCATGATAAAGACCCAAACAAGAGTCAAAATCCCCATCCGAATAACACGCTTGCATCAAAGTCATATAAGTAATCTTATCAGGCTCCACATTCCTCACCTCCATATCCCTTAACTTCTCCATCGCTTTCTTCTTCTTCCCTACCTTACAATACCCTTTAATCATTGTATTATACGTCACAACATCTGGTCCTATTTTCCCTCCTTCCATTACCTCAAGAACCTGTTCCGCCGACTCAATAAACACTGAATTCACCAACCCATTCACCAGGAAATTATACGTATACAAACCTGGCTCAATTCCATTCTCCTTCATCCTGCGCCACACCCACAACAAATCCTCAACCATTCCTACACTCCCTAAGCTCTTAATCAAAGAATTAGCCGCTGACACTGTCATTACAAAACCCATTTCCTTAAACTCCTTTAAAACACACAGAATCCTATCTACATCACCACATAAAGACAAAACCTCAACCAAAGACACATAGCATTCAATACTATGGGCATAACTCTTTTGCTTACCAGCCCAAGAAAAAAACCGCAAAGCAATATCAGGCTTTTCACGAAGCTTATTAGACTGCAAAACAAATGAAACAAAGTTAGGGGACAATCTGATCAAGAAGTCATGGCAATAAGAGCCTAAGTTTGCCTCCATGGCCAAAGACCCATCAAGGAGATTGAGAATTTGAGCAACCCAAGGAGATGGGTTGAGGTGTTGGCGGGTTGAGACTATGTCAGAAACATCATTGAAGGGTTCCACCCATTCTGGTGGAGGAAGAGAAGTGGTGGTGGTGAAGATCCACCTAAGATTTGAGCTAAAAGATGATGTGGGACTGAATTTTGAGGGGGTTTGGGATGGCCCACCATTTTTGTATGGAAGTAGAGGTGGAGGATGATGGAGATGGGGTACAGAGAGAGGACAACGAGATTGTAGGAGGCCTCTTCTCATCAGGGTTGTGGTTTCTAAGTGAGCTAGCTTCCACCTTCAAGGAATGAAATGGTGCTTTCAAGAAGGAATAACGACTGGTAATGAATGTTTTAGCTAACTAGTAATGAAAACAAACAATTGGAACCCTCATATGCTCTTAGCATTCTACAACTCTTAATTTGGTTCTTCACCCCCAATTTCAACCGAGCTTCAACCACTTTCTCATTAACTTGCTTAATGGCCGAATTGCATATCATGGGTTTGATTCCCACAGACAGCGTGTTGCTTCTTTCATTACCTTATGTTTTTATTTATCAAAAAAAAAAAAAAAAAGACCAAAATGCATACTACTTCAACGTCCTTCACCATCCTTTCAAATTATTCCTTGGCTCAAATGCCCCTTGCCATTGGCAATAGTGATGGAATCTGTAAGATACCATTTGCATCAATCTAAAAGGTAACCTCAATATGGGGCACTCCCCTGCGATGTTAGTAAGAAAACAATGTTAGTAAGAAAACACAAGCAACAGTTATATAGGATATGAAAAGTGCTGAAATGAATAACACAACTTTAGACAGATTGCTTGTAATAGTTTATTTGCAATCATGTTTCTCTTCGAAGGATAAACAAAAACTTTTAGGCAAAAAGAATTGGGACATGATATTTCTTTCAGGCATCCTAAATGAAGTGTCCGTGCTTCCTAGATTAACATCAACTTGTGTATAAAACAATAGCACCAACATAGAAAATCATGTGAGTATTAATTTAAAGAGCCCAAAAGAACTACTAAACCTGATCATTACTTATGCACACACAAAGGGTGTATAAAAACATGAATGCACAAAGTTAAACTATTGAATAGTCTAACAAACATTTTCACAAACACCTAAATTGCATGTCCAATAACTAGCACAAACTAATTCCAGAGACTCGGATATTTACCCGTAAGGGGTTGGTGGAGGCGGCGGTGAAAGAGGGGGTGAAGGTGTGATGTTGTGGGAGATGGCTGTAGAGAGAAAAAAGAGGCGGTAATGGTCGCTGCCGGCCGGTGTTGATGGTAGGTGGGTGATGAGAGAGAGAGAGAGAGATTAGTAAAAATGGACGATTTTCATGTGCGAGAAAACTTAAAATTTCACACGTGGCCAGCCAGCTTAGCACCACTTCACTCCAACGTCAGCTGCTGATATAAGTTTTCTAAATTTTTAAATATCTTAAAATGAGCAATCGTTATTCAAACATTCCAGTAAAATACACTCTTATTAAATGCGTTGTTTAAACACTGAAGCTATTGTTTAAACACCATACAAGTGTCCTTACAAGTGGGAAATATATACTGTGTTACGGATATATGAGTTATTCCTTTCTCATACCATCCGGTGTGTCTATTACACATTTGTGTGTATTTATATAAGTGTAGAAATGTGCATTCACATGAGTGTCCCTGGCATTTGGGTAGTGTCTATAACACATTTATGTGTATCCTCACCGGTGTATAAAGCATTGAATTTGTGAATATAAGTAACAATTTAACAACAATTTAGTCTTGTAGCAAACAAGTAGCTATAGGAAGGTAAAAAAGTGGTGTTAGTGACTGGTTTAGATTATAACCAAGATAACAAATTGTCATCTAGGATTTATTATGAAAATGTTATAGATATAGTATTCTCATGTTATTATAGACACTATTTGTCAACATAAAATTTAACAATTTTGTTAAATTCGTATTGATTATCCTGTTAGCCCGCAACTGATATTATTATATTATTTATCATTTAGAGCATCCATAGCAGTGAACCTATATTTTTAGTTATTTGGTACCACAAAAAGTTATTTTATCTACTCACATGTTGCAGCAGTGAATCTATTTTAGTTTTCAACACAATAAAATAATATAAACATCACAATAAAATAATATATCTCCTATAATAAAATAATACAAATCCACAACCACCACAATACAAACCCACAGCAACCCAAAACTAAAACCCACCACGCCAATACGCTAAAACCCACCACGCTAGTACGCTGAAACCCACTCCGATCCACGAGCAAGCACAACCACGAGCGATAACCACTCCGATCCACGAGCAAGCACTCCTATCCACGGAAAGCCACTTCGATCCACAAGGCTGAAGCATAACTACGACCCAGTGGTGGAGTGGAGGTGAGGGAAGAAGAGCACCAACCGTTTCAGCATCGAACCCAACCACGAACCCAACCGTTGCCGAGCTTAGTCTCACCGTTTCAACACTGAGATCCTCATTGAAATCATCAACACTGTCCATCTTTGATCTCTCCATGAAGGAAGAGAGGAAAAAAAAGAAGAAAAAGAAGAAGGGAGAAGAGCTGAATTGTGTTTAGGCTATAGTGCTACAGATGAGAGTAAATATTATTTAATTGAAAAGATAAATAAAATATTATTATTTTGGTATAGTTTTGAGCTAGTGCACAGCTATCTTTGGCTGTGCACTATAGCTCAAAAGCTAAAAATTTTAGATATGCCTCCACTGCAGCAGTCCCAATTTTAAGTTTGTGGTGCTAAAAACAGCTTTTTAGCACCACTGCTGCAAGTGCTCTTATATATATTTTTTAATTCAACAATTAAAAGAGGGGAAATTTAAACTCTAAGGATCTGTCTGAGATTTGCTTATTTTGCTGAAAATGAAAACTCTTTACTAAAAGTACTATAGATATAGGTAAAAGTTAGCTGAAATAGTACAGTAGGACCTATAAATAATACTAAAAAGTACAGTGGGGGTCATGAATAGTAACAAAAATAAGTTGAGGTAGCGTTTGGATACTGATGAAAGTGACTGTGTTTGCGTTTTTGGCTTTTTTTTTTTTTTTTTTTTTTTTTGAGAAGTCAGTTTTCACGTGCACTACACTGTTCAGTGGGTTTGGATATTGAGTTTGCATTTTTGGCCTTTTTTTTTTTTTTTGAGAAGTCAATTTTCACGTACACTACACTGTTCAGTGGGTCCCGTGTACTGTTCACGGGACCTACAAACCTATTTTGTCAACAAAACTTTCATTAAAATGGGTCCCACGGCACTATTCATACGTTTAAAAATTATTTTGTTATAATGTTTCAGTTTTCAATTTTCAGCAAAATAAGCGGTATTCAAACTGATCCTGAATAGTAAAATAAGTTGGCAAAAATAATTTTTGCCAAACACACTATAAATATTTAGATTGAACACATAAAGATATGTTGGTTAAATTACAAGACTCTTGATTATCATTTTCAACTTGCTACCTCTAATATATAATCTTCATTTTTCTTCAATAGAATTATCTATCGTTTTTGAAGAGAGAGAGAACTTTGCGTGTACAACAAACATTAATAGAGAATTTCCTATAAAAAAATAAAATAAAATAACATAACAGAGAAAAAAAAAAAAAAAAAAACACGAATGTATATATATACACATGCGTGCCACTTTTTTTTAACACTTCCATTTTGTCCATCTCAAATGACTGCTAATTTATAAAAAGTCAAATAATAAATTGTTCATTTTTCCACTACCGTTATAAATTAACAAGTTTTGTTATCTTGATTAAATAAATTAACTTGATACAACTTTTATTTAAAAATCCTATGCTTCTACCTTTCTTATTGCATCTAAGCCACCAAAACTTTATGCTAAAAGATTTCTAATTAATTCAATTTACTCTTCCATAGTAATATTATTTAGAAAACAATAAATAATATGTATTTTTGATAAATTTTCTTCAAAGTTGCTTATGTTAATTAAGTACGGATAATATTATCTTCGATGTTCATAAACATATTGATCTGAACTTAGTTTTGTTCAAGCTTGGTTTGTGAATTAATCAAGTTTCAAACCTGAGTTCAAAATTGGTTCATTTAGTTAAATGAGTTTAAACTTTTTCTACAATTTTTTTTTTTTAAAGTTTAAACTTTGAACAAACAACTTAACAAAACAAACTCTGAATTGTTTATTAATAACTTCATTTTTTTTTTTTTTTTTTTTTTTACAGTTCTAACTCACACCAATTTATGATTAAGATGAATGAAATTTTCATCAACTTAATTATGAGATGTTCTATACATATTATTTTTATGTAATCACCAAGTACCAAACGTATCCTAACTCCTAAGTTTAATTCATGAACACATAAATATTGCTTTATCATTCTGAACGTAGTTAGAATAACTTTTTTTTTTTGAAAGGAAGTTAGAATAACTTAGTGTCGAGACAAAAAGGCCACTGTCTTTGAACTTGCATTACACTAGTAAGCCTAAGTAAGATCCCTTTTGTAGTGGGATTTCCGAACCTACCACTCTATAGTACAAAGTCATATCTTGTAATTTATTTAAGGGTCATATAAACGGGTATCTTTAAAACAATAGTTAATAAATCATTTAAAAAAATTATTATATCATTTTTATTGAAAATTAAAAAAGTTATTAAAATATTAATTTTTTTTTTCTTTTTACATATAAACTTTCTTAAAATAGTTTATTAACGAATACACTTAGAGCATTTGTTAACTTTTCTCTTTATTTAATTTGATTTTTTTATTATTTATGTTTATGGATCAAAGTCTCTTTCTCTTATCAAATTATTAAAAAAACAAATAGAAAAAGACCAAATAAAACAAAGGCAAGACGTGACCTCGAAGCACGGTTTTAGCATCAAACAACCAGACCATCAAAATGTTTTCCCAACCACTACAACTAGCAACAGGCAAAAGAACAGAAGGGCAGCCTCATGCTTTGTCACCACCCTCCAAACACCACAGATTACTATATTAGTCAAGGTAACAACAATTACTCGTATTCTCTCCCATTGGGCACACTCTTCCGTATCACATCAGTTTTCTTATATAAACATTCTTCGTAAAAACAAAGGAAATACTATTAGAAAAGATAAAGTACTAAGCAATGATTCAATCAACCACTTTCATTACAAATATAAAAACCCAAATTAATGGTAATTTCTGGGGTATTAGTGGCTATGCACACATTGTAGAATTCTCATACTCTCAAAAGCTGTAGTCTGGTTTGAAAACCCCGTTGCTCAAAGGTTTTGAGGCATCCCTTAACCCCTTCAATCCCCCATTATTGCTACTACTTTCTTCAAAAACCTTACCTTCTTGTTCTTTATCTTCTTCTTCCATGGTCTCAAAAGCCGGATGAGTTAGAATGCTGTTAAGCAATTGTGTTCCTCTCAAAGCATTAGTTAATGGCAAATGACCTTCTGGGGTATCATCATTGAGCTCCCAAATGAACTCCGTAGGAAAAGCCCTGTAGTTATATTGCTCAACCTCAGTGTCAAGCTTTTTCATCCACCCAACCTTGACGAAGAACTTGGTGAAGTCTCTGTCAGCTTTCTCATAGATTCTCTTCTGAACACTGTATCCAAACTTGTTGTTGCTGTGTTGTCTCCAAAGTTCATCAATGGTTTTAAGGTCTGGTTCTGGGATGAATTGGGCCTCAGAGAAGAACACATAGCCACGCTTTTGTGCAGCCTCACCAGCCAGGACAATGAGGAGACGCCTGGTTTCTTCGTCAGCTTGTTTGAAGTTTTTGGTGGAGAGGTGTTGTTGGAGGAGGTCAAAGGAGATGGCTTGAGAAGTGGAGGGTGTGAAGGAAGTGGTGGGGGATAGAGAAAAGGTGGTGAAGGAATTAGAGAAAGTGTGAGAGAGAGAAGTATTTGTGGTGGTGGTGGTGGTGTGGGGTTTAAGGAAGATAAGAGGAGGACTGGTGTCTGAGATATGGCGTTTGAGGAAAGTGTGGTTGTGGTGGTGGAAGGATTGGAGAGAATTGGTGGCCATTTAGTTGAGAGAGAGAGAGAGAGAGGTGGTGGGGGTGGTGGTGGGGAGTTTATGAGGGCATTAGGAAGAGAAAAGGGTGGGAGGAGAGAGTAGAGGAAGAGGAATTTGATGGCTTGGGTTTGAGTAATGTGGGGAAGAGTGTGTGCGCGTGTGTGTGAGAGTGTGAATGTGGGGTTGGGTTGAATGCTTCAATGCAAGATAAGAAACGAGTGAAAGAGGCTTTTCAAGAGCTCATCTAAGGAAATACAGGGGAGGATTTTGATTGGCTATATACTGGTGAGGCAATATCCCCTATTTTTTTCTGTCTCTATCCCTATCTCTCTCTCAAATAAAAACAACACACTAAAGTCACTACCACGACTACAACCATACTGCCACAAATAAACCAAAAAGAAGACAAGAAAATAATCATAAACTTTGAAATAAGCGTGAAGTTACAGAAGCACAGTTTAAAAAATAAATAAGACACTAAGGGTCTGTTTGGATACAGCTGAAAGTTGAAAACTGAAAACACTGTAACAAAATAATTTTTAAATGTGTGAATAGTATCGTGAGACCCATTTTTAATGAAAAAGTTACTGAAAAGTGATGTTTGTGAGTCTGAGTCCAAATCTTTTGTCTCATTTTTCTTGCTCCACTCTATACTCCACCAATAAAAACTTGTCATATATTCACTTGATAAATTAAATACTACCATTAATTAATAATGGTAGTATTAATAAGTCAATAATGGTAGTATTTAATTAATCAGATGAACATGTGGTAAATTTTTATTGGTGTAGTATAAAGTGGAGCAGGATAAGTGAGGTAGAAGATTTAGACTTTGTGGGTCCTGTGAACAGTGCACTATTCATGGGAAAAGTCAACATTCACGGCTAAAAATAAAAATAAAAAAAAAAGAGAGAAAAACGTGACGCGGAAACGCAAGAAACTGGAATCCAAACCGCACCTAAATCTCAAAAAATTTTTTTTTTTTGGTATTTTGTAGTTTATACAAGATAAATGAGTTTTTATTTTTTTATGCTCCCACATAAAGAAGTTGTGTTATCGAATAAAAATTTTTAAAATTTTATTCGATTAAGTTATAATTGATCCCAAGGATGAAACAATTAAACAAAAAGATATTCATATTAGAATAAATTGTGTTTGGGGAGGGGGGCTATTGTCTATCATTGGCCTCTATGGTAGAATCAGGGGCCTAAGAGACGGCAGTTGTGTGTTTGCTTCATTTTAAAGGGCCAGTTTATTTTCATTATACTATTTTTTAGATGTAACTTTTCATAATTTTGTAGTTTTTAAAACAAAATATATCATGTAAAAAAACTCAAAGAAAAATACCGATTTGAATCATCCTCATTTTTATCTAAAATGAAATGGTACATAATGAAGTGGCTGGTATTAGAATTTTTGTAAATTAAAAAATAGAAATGATACATCCTTAGTATTTTTACAATATTTTCACAACAAATCATAAGTGGTTAGTTGTTATTGATTTAAATTTAAACTTAACACTAAGATTACTTTTTTGCCCTAACAATAACAACCAACTACTTAAGATCTGTTGTAAAAATGTTGTAAAAATATTGTGAACATATCATTTCTCATTAAAAAATACTGTTCACCACATCATGCATGTTGCAATATTCATTAACAGTTAGTTACATGATTCTCCAAGTGAAGATTTCCATTTTGAACTAAAATGAAGTGGATCATAATAATATATGTTTTGTTCCATTTAGTTTTCAACTTTCTTAATAATATTAACAATTTAAAAAAACAAAAAAATTCTTTTAAACCAAATTAAAAGAATCCCCTTTAACCTATTACGTGTAAATTTATATGACCATAAGTGCAAACTTAAAACGAATCTACCTCCTATCAAACCGGGATTCGATTCAAAACCTTATACTTCTTCCCTTTCCAGTTCTTTTTAATGGTTCAGTTTAAAACATTGCTTCTAATACCATGAGATAGGCAAATAGAATATGCACGCATTCAGAGTCCCCTCAGATCAATTGAGAGGGAGAGAGAATAACATAATAACCAAAAGGTAAAAGAGCAATTCGTCTAGTTAGCATGTGCAATGCTTTTTACAAAAGTTGGGGATTAAAACTGTATACCACAGTCCTCTAACCTTGGTTCTCGTGATATGAACTGAGTTAAGCAACGTCTAAATTTGTAAAACAATGCTCATCCTGCTTTGATGTATTCACAAATGGGGCATTCAATCACAATGCAATGTTAATCTACAAAGAACCTCTTCAATCATGTGCAATCTTCAGGTTATAATGCTTCGCTAACTTGTCTGCAGGACCAGTTTTATCATTCAAAGTGATGCTGTCTATCAACTCGAACTTCTTGTAATTTGCTTTCAGAGTTTCATCCTGCTGCCTTGCAAGTTTCTCTTCTTCTTGCAGTATTTGCTACAAAAAGAAACTCATTGAATAAGTTCAACATTGAAGAAACAGTCAACTCCAAAAAAATCATGTAATAAAGAACTTTAACAAAATGGAATAAATAATATCAAAAACCACCAAAACTTACCTTCTGTAAGAATGCAGATTCAGCAGCATTTTTCCAGATAAGAGCCTTTGTTTTCTGTGCAATTTTGAAATTAGGATTGCTCTCATCCAACCAATGGCACCGTATCGTTCTACCAGGCATATTAGGTTTATCACCAAACATCCCCACTTCTGCATGACGTGCCCTCACCGGCCTTGGCATCCCAGATATCATAAAATGAAATTGTTTGATCTCAGACAAAACAGCTTCAGCTTGCCTTGTGTTTTCCATCTCCACCAATGCGCATTGCGGGATGTTCCTTGGTTCGATGTAGTTTGGAATAAATTGCACGCTCTTAACATTCCCAAATTGATTGAGAGCATTTCTCACCACAGGTTCAGTGACTTGTGGTGAGAGGTTATCAAGATAGACTGTCCGTTTCCTCCTCTCTTCAAATGCAGCATAATCAGCTTGGGCTGACAAGGATGCCATGTACAAGGAAAAAATATCCTAAAATAACATAATTTAAAATGTTAAACATTGTTCAAATTATAATTTCAATTTACATATATTGACAAGTAATGTATCAGCACATCATAAACCATTTCACATTAGCATAACCCAACAGTCAAGGAAGCACAGTAAACAAAATTTAACAAGCAATCTTTGCTATTATCAAGCTTCATAATTTTGCAGCAATTGATTCAAAGGTATAAACATAGGCCCACAAAATTTACTGTCCTCATTCTTGATGTTATTGTTACATATTTTGTGCTAGATTTTGTTTTAGCTTTTATGCTTTTATTCATTAGAGTTTTGGGGCTGGACCAGATCCAAATTTGTATTCACAGTACATCACTGCAGAAATTTTCCGGCAATGTATACCTGGATGTTGAGATGATATTGTGTACTAGATGTACAGTGAACTGCAAGTAAGATGAAAACATGCAAAGTGCATTGTACACTCATATATTAAAGTAACATGGAAATCCTACACACCTTAAAGTAACTTGGAACAAATTATAACCCAATTTTCACGTACAAAGAACATATGAGAAATGAGAACAGAAATGATACCTATATAAAAAAATTCAATAACAATTAAAGAAGTCCACATTGTCTCATTTTTTAAACATCAATAGTTGGGGGTGGGGGATTTGAACCCTACATATATCCATTAGAAACCTCAGGAGGTGCCAGTTGAGCTACAAGGCTCTTAGTAGTTCACACTGTCTCATTTTAATACTTAAATTTCGAAGTTTTTTACAAAGCTAATTACAACCACCAAATCAACACAAAGCTATGGGCTAAATGAAATATTTGCTCTCAAAACCACCCTGCACTCAAACCAACAAAGTTTAACTAGTTCTAAATTTATATATATCATACATTACCTTAGAAAGTTAATTGACAGGACCTAATATGATCCAAGAGGCAGATGCTTATAGTTTCCAAATAACATCAAAGGATTTTGTCAATCAAATATTATCAGGATGGGTTTGCCACAAGGGTCTAAATTTTCTCTTACTCAAACCCCAAGGGTTGGTCTAGTGGTTCCCAAGGCCTCATGAGATCCTGGTGGAAATTAGCCTTAGCCGGTCGTGACCAAGAAACTGATAGAAGAACAGAAGATTCTATCAGCTATATTCCAGCTCAGCTACAAAACAGCTGCGTATGAGTTAATATAAACGGTGACATTTTTTTTGATAGGTATTCATTCACTTAAGCTGAATGGCGTCATTTTAATGATTGTTTTACTAACTAAAGCTGACGACACAGTGTTGATAAAGATGCGTGGACAAGCCAGCCTCATCTTCTTCCCTGTTCTTCGTTCTGCAAGCTTTCGATTCCAGTTTTCTTGATGATATATGTACAATTTTTTTCCCTGTAAAATGCACCTTGATCACGTGTATAATTCAGTATAACTAATCCCAAACTTTAGGGAATTTGTTATTAGTTTGTTAGAACGTTTTTTTTTTTTTTGGGGGATATAAAAGCCTAAGCTTATTGTACAGCTCTATATAAAGAGCATTTACTCTTTGTAAATTCAGTTACTCTGTTCTCCACTTCATTCCGCCCAATCTCTACAAGAAACCGCGTTTTCATTAAGAATGACTCGTACTTTTTTTTATTACCAGGAAGAGAGCATTGATATCATGGTTGTTACACTTGCTAAATTCAGATTTCAAAATCTTCTAGCTTATCTATTCCCCTGCTTCTTACATTGTTTATAATATTGCATAACATATAGCATATAGTCACATGGTACATCTTAGTATCTCACATATATATATACATATACATGCGTAAATCAAAATCAAAATCAAACCCTAAGTATAAATCAGCACTTATTCACATTCACAATCACAGAAAAATCAAATCAAAATCAAACCCCTAAACTAAATCAAACCCAAAAGAGATGAAGAGAGAAATTACCTGTGATGAGATGGAGACGAGAGAGAGAGAGGCAGAGTGCGAGAGCGAGTTTGAGGGAGATGGTGGGTTTATTTGAGAGTGAGCGACGGAGAGGGCAAGTGAGAGAAGTGAAAAAGCCAAGTTTTGTTTCCGGTAAAACGGGAGTCGATTATTTAATTAAGGAAAGGTAAATCACAATTTTTTTTTACAATTTCTTGCGGTACTGTGACATAGCATGGTGGGACTGGTGTATAAAAATTAAAAAAATTGATAGGTGCATAGGTAAAGAATGGTTACTCACTAACTGGTTTCCCACGTAGAATTGTAGCAAAAAAATTGCAAAATAATTTATGGTCATAGTTCGACTCTTTCTTTAAGCTAGCTCAGGTGCCCACGTAAGCTTTTTTTAATTATTTTTTTATTCCTTCTCAATGTTTTTTAAAAAAATTTCTCTGAAATTTTTATGTGGTTATAAATACTAATTTACTAATATGTTACTCTGACAATTCTCCCACAGCCCAAGCACTTATGGCCTATTTGGATTGAGATGGAACGAGAGAGAGCAAGAAAGAGTAGAATAGAATTGGTTGTAGAGGTGTTCACCAAACCACATAAATTGCAAAAATTGCACTAAAACCACCCGCAAAATAGCATGACTACACCGCACTGCACCACACCCTTTCTATATATTAATATATTTATTTATTTTTAATATATTATTAATAGTTTAATAACCCTAGTTTTCCCAAAAAAAAAAAAGTTTGATAACCCTAGCAAGTGTTAACTAGAAAAGTCAATCCAAAGTAAAGAAAAACTAGCTAAATAATTTAAACTTGGCCAAAAAAAAGGGAAAAAATTAGTTTTGGGATGGGTAGGAAATGCCCAATATTTGAAACATATACCAACTTCAAACCGCATCTTATACATAGCACCGCACATGTAACTGTAGAAATGAGGTGCGGTGCGGTTATGGTTTTGGCTAAACTCTAAACCGCACCACACCGCACATGTGACTGTAAAAACTAGATGTGGTGCAATTATGATTTTAGCTAAACCGCACCGTAAATTGCAGTGCTAAAAATGGCCCAAAACCGCATCATACCGTGAACACCCCTAATTGGCTAGATATTAGGCTAATTTCCAACCAAATCTCCTCTACTCTCCCTCCCTCTCCCTTAATCCAAATGGATCATTGATGTCTGGAGCGGTACAACAATTTAAAGGTGTGGTGGTACAATTTCATTCATCTAAACTAACAACAATTAAATATTTTACTATGGATATCCACCAAGTTAACCGCAACCATCATATTTGAGCGAGTTACCTCGTATAGTGAAGATGTTCCACAAATGTAAATTTGTATTAATAGATAAGCAGATACAATTCTTTGTATTTATATTTTATTACAAATGAAGAATCCTCTTATTGGATCTCCTAGAAAAAATCTATTATTAAAAATTGTTCGAGTGTAGTATTGATTCAAACCCAAGATGTCCTCCACTTAGATTGGAAAGTGAATCGAAAGATCTTTGTAATGAAATTTACATCTGTGCGCTTGTTAGAGACTCTTCATTCTTCATGTGTCTTTTGTGTTATTCATGAGTGTTTTGAATGGTCTTCATAATTGAAGATTTTTTTTTGGTGGAAGTTCCATAGAGTTGTAAGGCTTGAATCTGACAAATCTTTGATTGATTATAGTTCTTGAAGTATATGGATTTTTTTTGGAATTTGATTCAGTAGAACTTTGAGATTTGAAAATGGTGATTTAAATGAATGTCTTTCATATTCAAAGATTTAGTTGAAGTCATTATTTTGGGTTGTAGAACTTGAATCCTGTAACATTTTGAAACGTTGAAGTTCTTGTAGGCTTTGTAGCTCACTTTGATAGGGTTTCAAAACTTCTGCTCTCCTCCCTTGAGATTGATGGGTGCCTTTATTTATAGGAGTCTTGAAGAGATTTAATGATACATTGTTGTTTTGATTGGTGACACATCATAGTTTTAATTGGAGGACTTTTAAACATTGTTTTTCAAGTGACACATGACATTATTTGATTTGTCAAAATTTCTTAATTTACGTAATAGATGGTAATGCTAAATTAGTCTGCATGTGTCATTTTCAAATTAAGACATCGACACGCGTCAACATTTGATTGACTTGGACAATTTCCATTAGTCTCTAAATAATAACAATTAGACCTACTAAATAGCACGTGCCACTTTTTAGTTATATTACAATCTAAACTAAATTATACTTTTGACCCTTAAAAGTTATAATTATTTTGGTCCAGTAAGTTTTAGAAAATTTAGTGTATTTTCTATTTACTTTACTAAAATTGTGAAAATACTATGTAAATTTTTTAGATTTTTATAGTCGATTTTCCTTTATATATATATATATATATATATATATATATTGTAGGGATAAGGGCCCAAAATTGTATATTGGGCTTTGGGTTTTGGCCGAGGGTGTTGATTGGTCCGAAAATGAATAAACAATAGTAAGGGTGTTAAGTTCAGAGTCTCATAAGTAACATGCAAGTGGAAAGGATGGGGAAGGTGATTCGAGGAGGATTGTCTTCTCGGATAAACGAAGCACAGATCAAACGTATATTCTACCACTCAGAGTGACCTTTCAGGAGATTCCACTAAGAATGACGTGCACCATAAACGTACTAGAAGAAGGGGAGCTAGGAAATATCTAAGGAAAAACTGTTGCCACCGCATTGAATGCCCTGCAGCTAATTTTCAAGCCACATTTATATGGAGAAAACCCCTGAACAGTGCTGCCTTGGCTACCACATCTCATCGAAGACCAGAGAAGGTGTCTGATAGGACAAGCACTCAAGTAGTGGCTCAAATGATCAACAAGTGTAGGATCAAGATCGTCCAAAGGGAACTATATAATGTAAGAGATCCTTTATGGATAGGGGATCTGAAAATAACAAGGGAAACATTGTAGCAATTAAGAACCAACTCTGTAACCAAACTCGTAAGGAATATATAAGAACTAATCTCCTCAAACTATGCCGAGGGCGATTTTCTCTAATTTAATTCAATTTGTGTCTCTGTTCTTGTCTACTGAGCCCATTTTATACGTGATCTAACTCATTTTAGCCCAGTTTCCAATCCACTCTCTACAAATTTATTGTTTCAGGCTTTTTGGGCCTAGGTCCATCCATCGTTTGGGCTCAGGACTCAAATCTGGTCCTTACATATATATATATATATATATATAACCCAATCTATTTATTTACATTTTAATAACTAATAAATGACCCCAGGTCCAACTCAAAACTTGAACTCTTTCTTAATTTTCTAGGATTTTTTTTAACTGTTCGATTTTAAGACATAGATTTTTTTATCATATGACTTAAGAGAAAAAGATAGAAATACAACATTGCTTCCAAAACCATGAGAAAAGCATTAGAATACATGCATAAGAAAGTAAAAGAGGGATTGGTCTAGTAAGAGCATTCACAATGGAAAATGTCATCCTATCCTATTTTATTATCCCAAAAAACTACTTTATCAATTATACCATACCATTTTACAATACACCCAACATTCCAAAACTCTATTATTTTACCATTTTATTAAAATATTATTTTTTAATCTTTCTTTATTATTTCTTTCCAACAGTCATTTTCACAACTATCAGACCACTATAGCAATGGCGAGAGAGAGAGGGGATGAGAGAGCTTCATCGCTGATTAAAATATTATTATTTTGTTTTGGCATAGTGCTACAATACCATCATACATTTACGATGGTACTGTAGCACTATGCCAAAAAAAAAAAAAATTATATTTTTCCATGTTTAGCCTTTCGGCTGTTGAGACAAATTGAGCCTGAATGCTAAATTTTGGTTACATTTGGCATATCCCTAACCCATTGCAAATGCTCTAAGCATGTGCAATGTGTCTTTCAAAAGTTAGGGATTAGAATTTTACTCTACTATCCTGACCTTGGTTCTAGTGATATGAACTAAAGTTAAGGAACGTAAATAGTAGTTCTTTTTGTAACACAAATACACAATGCTGAGTCCTAGGGACGGACCTAGGTGGGGGCTTGCCCCCCCCCCCCCCCCGGGCCCAAAAAAAAAATTTAGTAGTTTAATTTTTAGTAAAAAATTAAAAAAATTTAGACTTGGGCCCCCTTACTTTGTAGCTTGGGCCCCCTCCAAAATCATGAATCCTCAACCTCGTCCATGTAAATCTTAAAAAAAACAAATGTAAAAAAACAATAGTGTTCTATGTATTAAGAAATAATAGTGTTTTGTGTCTTTTGTTTTTGTTGGTAGATGATTGCATCTTAATATATTAAGAAACAATGATTTTTGTGTATTTGCCTTGGTTGAAAGTTTCTTAATACTATATGGATGTGTATTTGAATTTTTATTTTATTTTTTTCCCTTATCTTCGGCTCCCCTCTAGCTGAAAGCCTAGGTTCGTCCCTAAATTGCTGACCTAGATTGCTTAGATGCGTTCACAAATGGAGCTTTCAATCATAATGTAGGTTATATCGATCCACTAAGGGATGAGCAGTTCCATCAACCATGATGTTGTCTATCACTTCATGCTTCTTGTAATTTGCGTTAAGAATATCCTGCTGATGCTTTGCAAGTCTCTCTTCTTGCAGTTGTTGCTACAACAAGAAATTCATCTAATAAGTTAAAAATTAAAGAACTAGTGTGTGTTTAGATATCAATGAAAAATTAAAATTATTTTACCATTCAGCTTATTTTTGCTACTATTCATAGGCCTCACTACACTTTTTGGTACTATTCATGGACCACGCTGTACTATTTCAACTAACTTTTACCTTTATCTATAGTACTTTCAGTAATAAGTTTTCAGCTTCAGTAAAATAAGCGATATCTAAACAGATCCCTAGTCTTATGCTTATTTTGGGGAAAATTATTTTTAACACTTTATGTTGTTTCCCTTTTCTAGTCAAGTTGTGATCATTTTCCTAGTTAAATTAGAATCTTATTCTCTAGAAAGCAAAAGTTATTTTGAGAGGTTTTCTCTATTTTCTTTACCTACTAGCCTCGAGTTCTTGTAGTAGTTATTTTGTGTTACAAATTTTGCTTCTACGTACCTATGCTGCATTATAAATTCAATATCCGCTCCAAAAAATCATGTAATAAATCAAAATGCAATAAATAATATCAAATCAACAAAAATTACCTTTAGTAAGAATGCAGATTGAGCAGCATTTAACTTGGTAAGGTCCTTAATTTTCTATGCAACCTTAAAATCAGGATCATTTTCATCCAACCATTGGCACTGTATTGTTCTACCAGGCATTTTCGAGCGATCAACAAACATATTCTCTTCTGCAGGATGAGCCCTCACCAGCCTTGGCATCCCAAACATCATAATATAATGGTTGGAGGTCATGGATACAACAGCTTCAGCTTGCATTAAGTCCTCCATCTCCACCAATGCGCATTGCGGGATGTTCCTTGGTTCGATGTAGTTTGGAATAAAATGAACACTCTTCACATTCCCAAACTGATTGAAAGCAGATCTCACCACAGGATCAGTCAGTGGCAACTCTAGGAAATTTTGTCAGGGTATTCCTTAACAAGCATAAATTACACAATTTAATAATAATAAAAAATTATATATTGATAACAACAACAATCAAAAAACACGCAAATACATAAAATTTACAATTATCTTCTACGAGTTTTTATATTTTGAAATCGTTGCATGATAGTTTCATTATCGATGCTACAAGCTACATCTTTTTCAATATACACAATCAAGCAATCATTCATCCACTGATCTCCCATTTGATTGCGCAGTTCATTCTTTATATATTTCATTGCTGAAAAACTTCTTTCTACTATTGCAGTAGCAATTGGGAGGGTCAAAGTTAACTTCACAAGCAAATAGACTAAGGGATAAGTCTCATGCTTTCTTGTGCTCACTAACTTTTCAGCAAGTTCACTAACTCCTTGAAGCTCTAAAAAGAAGTCGTTGCTGCGCATATAAAAAATGTAATTCTGTAGTTGAGAGTCAAGTGCCAAAATATTCGTTCCAAGAAAATCAGAGGGATAGAACTTAACTAGACATATTAACTTTTCCTTATCGAAAGCCACAAATGAATTACTTGGATTCAAGCAAGCCATACAAAGTAGCAAATCGGTATTCGCCTTAGAAAAACGGTTGTTAAGCTCTTGAAGTTGCATATCTATGACTATTTAGAATAGCTCAACACGATAATGATGTAAATTTGTCTTTTGTTGAGTGTTGCATCACGACCTCCCACTAACTACACATGTTTCATCCATGTTCAAGATAGAAATATCATGCGTAGTACAAAATGAAGATACTTCAATCAATAAAGATTTTCATTCATCTTCTCTCATCACTTGCAATCGTTGCTTAGACACTTTAACAAGATCCATAGCATTTACTATATCCTAATTTTTTTTTTTTGCAATGCTATTGACAACTTATTTGTGATCTCTAAAATATTTTTCATCAAGTGTAGAGCAAAGACAAATTCAAAAGATATAATTGACCTCATAATAGATCGAGCTTCAACTTTTTGGTCGGAGAGGCCATCTTCTTCAATAATCTCAAGTACATCAACAACAGTAGAGAACATCAAAATTAAGTTGAGAATAGTCCCATAATATGATCCCCAACATGTATCACCAGGACGTTTAAGATTTGTCTCTTGATTCAAACCTTGCCCACTTCTACGTACACCATTCTCTAAATCTTCTTTAATTTTGGCAAATTGTGAATCTCGAAGAGCATCTCGTCTCTTACAAGAGCCTCCAACAACAGTTACTAAATTACTAACTACATTAAAAAAATTCAGCAATGCTAATGTGATTTTTAGCAACGGCAACAAGTGTCAATTGAAGTTGATGAGCAAAACAATGGACATAAAATGCTAATTTATTCTCTTTCAAAATTAAAGTTTTGAGACCATTGATATCACCTTATATATTACTAGCCCTGTCATAATCTTGCCCACGTAGGTTTGACAAACTCAAATTATGTTCACAAAGTAAACATTCAATAGCACATTTGAGTGACAAAGCGGTGGTACTTGCAACATGTACAATTCCAAAGAATCGCTTTATAATAATTCCTTTTTTGTTCACATAACGAAGAACGAGGGACATTTGTTCTTTCATTGAGATATCACGTGACTCATCAACTAATATTGAAAAGAACCCATTGTTAAGATCCTTGATGATGGCTTTGGATGTTTCATGTGCAATTGCATTCACAATGTCTTTTTGAATATCCGAGTGGGTAAGCTTGCAATTTTTCGGAGCTGTTTGCAACACTTCATTGATAGATTCATTATGATCTCCCAAAAATTGTACAAGGTCAAGAAAATTTCCTTTATCACTTGAACCTTGAGATTCATCGTGACCACGAAAAGCTAATCCTCAGCATAAAAGGAATCTTATGCAATCAACAATTGCATTTAATTGAACCCGATAATCATGTTTATCTTTATTTGATTGCTTAACCAAAATATTTGAATGTGTTGCTTTTCCTTCAATAGATCTTCACTCTTCTTGACAGCTTGGTTATGAACACTATTAACTCCTCCAACATGGGAATCTAACTTCGCAAGCTGATTCCAAAGTTTGAATCCCTTCGTTACAAAAGTCTCACCTCTTCCTTGCTTACCAACATCTTGCCGCCCAAATGGGTAGCAATAAAAACAAAATGCCGCATCTTTGTCTATACTATATTCCAACCACTTTCTACCCACATATCATTCAGATCTAAATCGACGAGGATTTTCAGAAAAATATGATATAGGGAAATCATGAAGAACAGGTTGACAAGGGCCTTTTGTTAAATAATGTCTTCTTATTTCATCATGATTATTAGGATGATAAAATGATATCTTTTGTCATAGCTTAGGATCTGAAGGAAGATTTTCTAAGTTAAAGTTAACACGAATTCACTTAGAAGATGAAGATGAATCTTGCATAGGAGATGAATCTTACATAGGAGATGAATTTTGGGTACGTGGTTTTCTTATCAAATATTTGTCCATAATTCTAGCAAAAGAATAAACAATAAACTATAAGTTCATTTGAAATATTAATAAAATTATTAATTATTGTTGTTTAGTTGTTTCATTAATTTGTTTGTCTTTTATAAACTATAATTTGTTATATTGTTATTTCATTAATTATAAAATTATTAATTATTATTTAACCTAACATAATTTAATTTATTTTTCTTTTATAATGTATTGGTTAATTATACAGTTTTAATTATTGTTGTTTAGCGTAACAATAAATTATATTACTTTAATTTGTTTGTAATTAATTATACTGCTTTAATTTGTTATATTGTTTAGCCCCTTGTACACATTACACTAAAAGAGCTTAACATTACACATCTCATGTGCAGCACAATAATTAAAGCAATGTAATGTGCAGCACATTACACTGCTTTAATTATTGTGCTCCCAGCCCCATGTGCCCATCAGCCCATCTACGCCCACCCCACTCAATGGAAAAGCACAAGCCTCATGCCTGATGCCCTAATCACAATAGCCTGCCAATTAGAAAATTTCACAATCACAGATTCACAAATCACAATAAAACTAAAAGATAATTAATATCTCACCAACACAGTGAACACACACTGACCAACACCAACGGATAAGATAAACACTAAAGCCAAATTCAAAAAGACAAAAAACAAGAAAAAGCAAAATATAAATACAGTCCCATTCATTCGGCCAGCCAATCAGAGAGAGAGGGAGAGAGAGTTACTGAGTTAATTTAGTCTTAAAGAATAAAAACTAAAGAGAGAGAGACATTCATTATTTTAGTTTTCATTTCAGACTTTCAGTGAGATAAAGAGAGAGAGATTGAGAGATTGAGTCAGAGAGAAAAAGAGAGAGAAATTAGAAATACCTTGAGGGAGCTCAGGGAGGGATCTGCGAGCATCGAGCACCGGAGCTGAGCAGAGTGATCTGCGATCTACTGTCTATGATCTGCAATGAGGGGTGAGCAAGCGAGCGGTGACGATGAGCGAGTATTGGGGTTTTTTTGGTTTGGTTTGGTTTTGGTACAGAGGCTCTATATTGGGTTTGGTTTGGTTTTGGTTTGTTTTGCTTTTGCTCTGTATAGACTGTATCAGTGTATTGGGGTTTGGTTTTCTCTGCTTTCTCTACTAGCGACGTGACTGTGGGTACGGTGGGTTTGATTTCTGATTCTCTGTGTTGGTCTTTTTTTTTTTTTTTTTTTTTTTTTTTTTTTTTTTTTGAGAATCTGTGGGTGGGTTTGCTTTGTTGGGCTCGCCATGGGCTTGGCTTTGTTACAATTTTTTTTTTTCTTTTTTCAAATTTTAGTTCAATTTTTTTTTTTTTTTTGCTTGAAAGTTGAACAGATAATTTTTTTTTTTTTTTTTTTAATTTGAGGGTGTTCCTAATTTTGTGATTGAGGGTGTTCCTAATACAGCTTAAATATAATATTTTTTAAATTTTGTTCAGGTCAAGGTGTTCCTGAGAATACCCTGACCTGTACGTGGCGTCGCCACTGGGATCAGTGATATGTGGTGATAGGTTATCAAGATAAACCATTCGCTTCACTTTCTTTTCAAACGCAGCATAATCAACTTGGGTTGATGGCGATGCCATTTAGGTTCTGGAATATAGAGAGCCGGAGCTGATTATGCTACGTTTGAAGAGAAGATGAAGTCACAAGTCTTGGAACATAGAGAGCCGGAGCTTTGTTGAAGAGAAAGGAGACAATAACTGAATATCAATTGGTAATTTTATACTATAGTTTGACATATATAAAGGAAAACAATTCCACATACATATGCTAAGATAGAACTACCAAGTTAGCCACAATCATATCACATTTGAACGAGCTACCTTGGCGTCAATTTTAGACCTTCAACCCACGGAATACAAGGGGTTTTGCCAAATATGTATTCCTTGACCATTTCCAACTAAGAATCCTCCACCTTATTAAGTGATGGTATCCCTCTATTGCTCATAATAGTATAATACTCTATCAAACACAAGGAGATTTGGTCTTTTTTTTTCCATTAGTATATCTTCTGCACCACTATATATTTAACTAATAATTTACAGATTGTTTTAAAAGTTTAAGCTATTAGGAAATAGTGAATTTAATCACTTAATCATAAAAAATAAAAAATTCCTCTATGTGAGGACTTACTTCCTCTTAATAAGTGTGGGGCCCAACACATGAAATTTTTAATATTTTAAATGAGATGTAGAATAAAGACAATCTCGGGATCTCCTGATACCAAGTTAAAATGTTAAAAATCTCACATATTGAGCTTCCCTTATTAAGGGGATGTCTAGGCCCACATGTGAGGGAGATTATTAAAATTATGGTTAAATAATTAAATTTATCTTCAAACAGATTAAGTTTTTCCATAATTTTAACAGTAGTAGCCAACTTAGGGAGTTGATATCCTTGAATTTATGAAATTCCATACCCTCATAAGCATTTGGTTGACATAAGGCATCCGGTTTACTAGGTCCATTACAGAGGTTTGGTTTCCACATGAATTTTCTTACTAAAGGCTAAAGTATGCGCTAGTTTGACAAAGACTGTTAGGGCTATAAATGAACTAAATCGTTCATAAATAACTCGAGTTTGACTCGATATAAAGCTTGTTTATTTTTGTTTGGTTATAAATAAGTCAAGCCTAATTATTAGTTTTAGCCTTGTTTAATAAACAAGTCGAGCCCAAGCAAAAAAAATTGTTCATAAACAACCTCGTGAGTTATAAGGCTTGATACAAAACAAGTCAAGCATAGACTCATTTATAAGCTTATATGTGTTTGTTAAATAAACTAATTACACATATTTTAATAATGACATGACTAAACATGAGATTACTACCCATTACCTTAATTTTTCTCTTATCTCTAAATTGACCAAACATCACTTTAGACTTTAGTTACATTTTTTAAAAAGTAAAATAAAAATTTAAGTGGGCTATGTATGATCCTTTCCCATTAACCATCTAATATAAAGTTTTGAAACATGATAGTTTCTTTCTTTTTTTTTTTTTTTGAGAATCAATAAACGATGCTTTGTATTAAAGAAGGCCAAAAAGATCAGCCTGTAAAACAGATGATATATCTGGTGGTACATCTTCCATCCAGACGTTAGATTGAGATAGGTTCTTAGCTCGCCTTGCTAAAGAATGAGCTAGACCATTACATTGCCTCCTAACATGATGAAAATTAGTCGATGACAAATAAGAGGCTATGACCTGAATATCCTTCACTAAGTGCCCAAAACTTGCTAAAGAGTAGGAATCTTCCCTTAGTGCTTTTATAAGGATCTGAGAATCACTTTCCAGCACTATGTTTCTGAAACCCATTTCCACTGCTAACTCCATGCCTCGTCGAGCAGCCAACACTTCCACTTCTATCACAGTTGAGGGCAGCGGAATGCGCTCCGAAAGAGAAACCATTACCTGCCCTTGCTCGTCCCTGATAACCACACCCAAACCGGCTGTATTTTCAGTAGCAAAAAGAGCTCCATCCACGTTCACCTTGTACTGACCAGGACCTGGAGGTTGCCATCTTGCTGTTTGATTACCCCCTGTCGCTCTCCTTACCGTGTTGTGTTGTGAAAATTCACTCACCCTTGCCCGGGCTCGCTGCAATAATTGGTCCAAACTATCTGCTTTTTTACCCAACCTAAGGCTGTTTCTTCGGTTCCATATAGCCCAGAGCACCATGGCAAACAGCGTTGGTTCTCTATTTTCTGCAAATACTGTCCCGATAAGATCTACAAAAGACACGGTTCTTCGCAACTCATCATGATACCATAGCGGCGTTTTCTTCCACAATTCCTCAAGCTTCGGGCAACTGTATAGAGCATGTTTCACGTCTTCAATGTGCTCTCCACATGCTTCACACCCAGCATCTTGGATGGTCTTCCGCCGAACCAAATTGTCCTTAGAAGGCAAGGAATTCTTAGTTGCCCGCCAGACCAGTGTCCTCACTTTACTTGGCACAGGTAGCTTCCAAATGGCTTGCCACAGAGGACTTAACCTTGACGTATCAGATTGTCCAGGTTGTGCATTCTGGAATTCCTGGTGCAACAGTTGATACCCGGATTTCACAGAATATTCACCATTAGGATTATAGGGCCATGTAAGTACATCAGGCTGGTTTGTGCGACACAAAGGGATTGTTCTTATGATCTCCACTTCAAAACTGGGCAACATGTTCTCCAAAGCCTCTGTTTTCCACTGCCTCTGCTCCACATCTATCAAGGAACTCACTGTTGACTCCACCACTGTCTCAGGCCGAGGTGATAATATCCTGGGAGAGTGTTTTCTCGGCAACCATCTATCTGCCCATATGTCTATAGAATGTCCATCTCCTACCCGCCAAATTGCTCCTTTTTTTATGACTTCTCTACCTCTTATTATACTACGCCAAGCATATGAGGCTGAGCTCGGAGTGGCTGCCTCCATGATTGTACTTGTTGGAAAGAACTTCGACTTAAACACCCTATAGAACAAGGATGTTTTAACATGATAGTTTCTTTCTATCACAAAGAATACAATATCTTTATGATTCTTTCCATAATTGTATTACTTGATTTATATAAAAATTAGTTTACCAAAAAAATCTATATATAAATTTTTATAAAGAAAAGTCAAAGAATCTGACATGGTTTATGTCATTTATATTTCAAAAATTTTGACATTTTCTCATTATATTTTTCCGTTTCTATTTGCATTGACTCTTTTTGGATAATGCTCTTAATTTTAAAATATCTATATCTTTTGATTTATTTACTTAATCAGCTAAGATCCTTTTTTTTTTTTTTTTGGGTAAGAAAGGAACTTCATTAAAAACTAAACAAAAGGGGGAACAAAAGGCCCAGGACACAACCTAGGATGATAAAGGCCATCGAGGTCAGATACATAGACATTAAACAGATTCGAGGGAGGGGAAGAAAAGAACATGAAAACAGAAGAAAGCCTCGTCCCCATTCTGGCAAGGGCATCCGCACAGGAGTTCGCTTCACGATAATAGTGTTTCACTTTCACTTGAGGAATTTGTGAGATGAGGTGTCTGCAATCAGCCACAAGAGAGGCATTTGCAATGCTGGAAGTTTCTACATTATTCATCAGGTCATCCATAACTTTAGCATCCAAATCTATTTCTAGAGCAGTGATTTGGAGGTCTAGACACATAATGAGACCATCTCTAAGAGCCCAAAGCTTAGCTAAGAAGCTTGTAGTTGTCCCAATATTTCTGGCGAATCCTTTTACCCAAATACCCGAGTCATCCCTCAGAATGCCTCCTCCACTTGCTGTGCCATGATTTCCTATAGCAGATCCATCAGTGTTAAGCTTGAACCAACTCCTATAAGGTCTCTCCCATCTCACCAGCCTTTCAAAGCGAGGGATTTTTAGGGGAGCACTTTGAGCACAAAAGAAATACTCCACTGCTCTGTGAGTAATTTCAGAATGGATAGGAGTGACGGGCATAGTTTTGAAACACTTCTTTATTTCTGTAGAGCCAAATAGTCCAAATACCAAATGCAAAGATCGTATTCCACGGCACATATAAGACACTCGAGAAAGATCTTTTTCTACAGTTATCTTCTAACCAGGATTGAAGGTCTTGAGTGAAAAAATGAGGCCCAAGAAATTATGATCCAAGATTCTGCCAGCGAGCAGAAGAGAAAGGGCAGTCCCGCAATGAATGTATGATAGATTCATCAGCTTGGAAACAACATGGGCAAGTTAGATTAACCAGAATTCCCCTCTTAGCAAGGCAGTCACGAGTTGCTATGCTATTATGATAACACATCCACACAAAGGATTGGATTTTAGGTAACACCTTCATCTTCCAAATCCACTTACCATTGAAAGTGTTGGAGGGGTCAGGAGGTTTGATGGCAAGGTTGTAAGCATTAGGGAGATTGAATTCACCGTTTGAAGAGGCAGCCCATATTAACCTGTCCTTCTCGTTGGAGATACAGGAGCAAGGCATAGCTTGAACCTCCATTAAAACCTCGGTAGGTAGCTCCATGGAAAGTTTGCTCCAATTCCAGCCTCTATCCGTCACAACTTCACCAATTTTTAGGTCTTCCTCACCTCTCTGTAAAGGCCCATAAACCAAGCTTCTTAAGGGACCCTTGGAGATCCAGTTGTCACGCCAAAAAAGGATATTACTATCTCGGCCAAGACTCCAACGAGTACCTTCCTTAAAAATATTAAGCCCTTTATTCATGGCTTTCCAAGTGCAAGTGCTGAGGGGAGAGTTTTGGCATTGTTGGAAGCTAATCTTCTTTGGGTGAGGTATTTTTTCCTCAGTACTTGAGCCCAAAGGGACTCCTTCTCCTCATGGAACCTCCAATTAAGTTTGGCAAGATACGGCATGTTTCTCCCTTTTGCTGATTGAATCCCAAGTCTGCCTTGTGTCTTTGGTCTTGTGACCTTTTCCCAACCAACCCAATGCATTTTCCTTTTAGTATCATTGGAGCCCCAGAGAAAATTCCTATTGGTCCTATCCAACTTATCTAAAATTCTTGTCGGCAGGAGAGTAGATTGCATCACATAAGAAGGGATAGAACTTAGCAAGGCTTGGATTAGGACATTCTGACCAGCAAAGGACAGCAAGTTGGCTTTCCAACTAGCCAGTTTTTGCTCAACCCGGCTCACAACAAGATTAAGGTCTTGATTAGAAGACCCAGCATGACGGAGGGGGAAGCCCAAATAAGTGCCTAGGTTGGAAGTTGAGTGAAAACCAAGAATGTCACAAAGTTCCTCTCTTTGGTCGCTAGCTATATTCGGAAAGAAGAAAACTTTGGATTTAGTGAGGTTAATTTTCTGCCTTGACCAAGAACAAAACTCCTCAATAGCCTCTTGAACGCTATTGCAATTCATAGTGTTGGCTTTGGCAAAAAGAAGGAGGTCGTCAGCAAAGAATAAGTGGGAGAAGGCAGGTCCACTATTTGAAGCTTTTACCGGATTCCAAACTTTACTAGCACATTTCTCCTCAACAATCTTGCCTAACACTTCCATACAGAGTATAAATAAATAGGGTGAGAGGGGGTCACCCTGTCGAATGCCTCTAGAAGGAAGGAAAGGATCAAGTGCTCTGCCATTAAACAAAATAAAAGTTGATGCCAACGATACACAGCTCATGATGAGCTGAATCATGTCTGGAGGAAAGTTTGCCAAGCATAGAACTTCCCTAATGAAAGACCACTCAAGCCTATCATAGGCCTACTCTAGATTGATTTTTATAACCATATAACCTACATTCCCCCTTTTCCTGCTGATTGAGTGGATACTTTCTTGAGCCATAATGGCATTGTCCAAGCCTTTCCTACCTGGGACAAAGGCTGACTGAAATGGGGACACAAGCTTCTCTAAAAAGGGTCTTATCCTGGTAACAATTATCTTAGTAATAACCTTGTAGACAAAATTGCACAAGGAAATTGGACGATAATTTCCAATTGTTTCTGGACCCTTAATTTCTGGAATAAGAGCAATGAGGGTCTGATTTAGATTGGGTGGTACCTTTCCTGTTCTAAAGGCTTCTTTAACCTCAAAAATGACCGAGTTACCAACAATAGGCCAGAATCTTTGGTAGAAGCCAGTGTGAATTCCATCGGGCCCAGGAGATTTGCAAGGCTTTAGCGACCAAAGAGCGTGTCTAATTTCTTCATCCAGCACAGGGAGAGAAAGGGTATGAGCTTCTGAATTTGAAAGGCAAGGACAAGGACCTTCAGGAGGGGAGACTTGCTGAGGAGAGAAGCTTAATTTAGATGCAAACAAATTCCGAAAATGATCCTGAATAAAAACCATAATAGCTTCTTGATCATTAATCCATTCCCCTTGATAATCCTTAATGCTCAAAATTTTATTACGCTTCCTTCTCATTAGAGTGGTCACGTGATAGAAAGCGGTGTTCCAGTCACCTTGGATCATCCAATTTACGCGAGATTTCATGGCCCCCAAATCTTCTTCTTGATTTAGCACAGAATTCAAGTCCTCCTATAATTGCTTTTCCAAGTTCACCATAAAGGCATTGGGGTTGGAGGCCATAGCTTTGTGAACTCCATTAAGTCTTGCCCAAAGTCTTTTCTTCCTGGCAAAAATATTACCAAATTTCTCTCGGTTCCATACTTGAACTTCTCTTGTGAACCTAGAAGTGGCTTGGGCGAGATTCAGCTGGTTGGCCCAGGCCTTCCGAACAACATCTGGAAAGGAAGCATCTGTAAGCCAGAAGCTTTGGAATCTAAAAGGCCAAGATAGTCTGGTGTTACTGTGAGGTTCAAGAAGGATAGGGCAGTGGTCTGACTGGCATCTAGTAAGATGGGAGACTTGGGCCTCAGGGTATAACATACACCAATCAGGATTAGCAAAAAATCTATCTAGCCTTTCCTGAATGAGAAAACCTACATCCTATTTGTTAGTCCACGTAACTCTTGGGCCTTGAAACCCGAGATAAGTCATATTACAAACATCTAAACATTCTTTAAGCAAGAGCCCTAGAAAGAATTATGGGCCTACCACCAAACTTATCATCTGAAGACAGCAATTCATTAAAATCTCCAGCCATTACCCAGGGCAGATTGTGGGCATTAGCTACAAGGGATAAATTATTCCAAAGAAAACATCTTTCTCTAAATCTAGGACTAGCATATATCATAGAAAACATCCAATTACAGTTAGAGGACCTCACCTTAACCAAGACATGAATCTCTTGCTTAGTGCTGGCCAAATTGGAAATTTCCACCCTATCCGGATCCCAGAGAAGCCAAAGACCTCCAACAAAGCCTGTGGTGTCTGTGTGGATCGCTCTTTGGAAGGGGAGATGGTCAGAAATCTCTTTGGCTTTATCGCCTCTGATGAGGATAAAATTATGCTGACAATGGTGACGGGACGGACTTGACAAGGGTGACGGGACAGACTTGAGAAGAGTGACGAGATGGTTTTGCCGTCAGCATTCCTCCAAGGCTGACGGTGACGTGAAGTAAAAGAACTACACATAGGGCTGAACGTCCTAAAGTTGACGGGATAAGCGTAGACTGACGGGATAACATAAACTGACGGCGTCAGTCTATGGAATGATTGTTCTGCACGTTTACGTGTACAAGTAAATAACTTGCTCCCCACGTTTCATGAAACCTAAGGACTCCTATATGGAAAGAATCCCGTAAAATATGCCCAAGAAGACTCCTATAAGGAAAAGACTTCTACTCCAAGGAAAAGAGGGGCAGCCCTCGCTACTATAAAAACCCAAGCGCCCTCGCAAACCAAGGTACGCATAATTTACCCTCTCTAGCACTCTAGAGCAGTGAGAATAAGTCTAACTTGACCTTCGGAGGGTGTTTGGCCGGTACCACACCGGTACCCCCCGCTAGGTTATTCCTTTTCGTTGTGCAGGTGCCATTTGCGATCGTACGAGGAACGTGTGACTCACTGGTGGTATTATTTCCAGCATCATCAGTTGGCGCCGTCTGTGGGAATCGCTTTAACACGTTCTCGCTTCCAAGACAAAAGAGTTACATGGTACTCACTCGCTCAATGGCGACCACCAACGACGTTCAAGAAGAAGAAACTCCTACAACTGCGCTTGAAAGACAGGTGAGGACGCTCGCCGCCGCCGTGGAGCGCCTCACAAAACAAAACCACGACCTAGAAGAGCAACTGAGACAGAAGAATGCAGCTCCCAACAACCAAGGAGCAGAGCAAGAAGGAACCAGCGCCGACAGGAGAAACCAGGAAGGACCCCAGGCCAGCAACGCCCCGAGCAAACCTGAACGACAGAACACGAGCATCCCCTCCCTCGCAGAAACCACTCCGCCACTCGTTCTCGCGGAGATGCAAGCCATGAAGGAACAAATGGAGGTTATGATGAATGCTCTCAAGGGACGAGTATCAAGCGACCTTGACGACCTTGTCAACCGAACTGACTCGCCGTTCACCATCGCCGTCAACTCCTACCCCTTACCAAGTAAGTTCCGCATGCCGCAGATAGACAGTTATGACGGGGTCAAGGACCCACTGGACCACCTGGAGACCTTCAAAACCCTAATGCACCTTCAAGGAGTAGCGGACGCCATCATGTGTAGGGCCTTCCCTACAACGCTGAAGGGCGCAGCAAGAATTTGGTTCAGTCGACTGGCACCAAACTCCATCAGCACCTTCAAAGAACTCAGCGCTCAGTTTACCGCACACTTTATTGGAGGCCATCGGTACAAGAAGTCTACGGCTTGCTTGATGAGTATGAAGCAGCGAGAAGACGAAACTCTAAGAGCCTACATCTCCCGCTTCAACAAAGAGGCACTTTCGATCGACGAAGCTGACAACAAGATACTTGTCGTGGCATTTACAAATGGCTTGAAGAAGGGCAAGTTTTTGTTTTCCATATACAAAAACGACCCAAAAACCATGTCAGAAGTACTTTATCGCGCCACAAAGTATATGAACGCTGAAGATGCACTGTTAGCTCGGGAAGAGAGGCCTAGGAAAAGAGAACGGCAGGAAGACAATCGGCAGGACCAAAGCCGAAAGAAGGCAAGAACCGCGGACCGAAGGGACGAAAGACGCCCTAAGCCCCTGGGGGGAAGGTTCACGAGCTTCACTCCGCTAACAGCCCCGATAGATCAAGTCCTTATGCAGATCAAGGACGAGGAATCGCTGACATTCCCAGGAAAGCTAAAGAGTGACCCCAGCAAACGTTCCCGAGATAAGTACTGCCGATTCCACCGCGACCACGGCCACGACACAGCCGATTGCTATGACCTCAAGCAGTAGATTGAAGCCCTTATCAGACAAGGAAAGCTGCAGAGATTCGTTAGCAAGGAGAGAGTGGATCCCCCCGCGCAAGACCAACACCCCCGACGGGATAATGAGCGACCAAGGCCCCCAATTGGGGATATAAGGATGATCGTAGGAGGGATGACCGCCGCCGGGTCATCCAAGAAGGCCCGCAAGACCTATCTTCGGATGATACAAAATGTTCAACTGACGGGAGCCGTGCCGAAGATAACACGAAGAGGAGGTCCCGTAATCGGATTCTCGGAAGAAGACGCGCGACGCCTTCACCATCCACATGACGACGCACTCGTCGTCAGCTTATGTGTAGGAGATTACAATATGCACCGGGTGCTGGTCGACAATGGCAGTTCAGCAGATATCTTATACTACATCGCGTTCCAGCAAATGAGGATCGACAGGGGGCGACTGATCCCAACAAATGCCCCGCTTGTTGGCTTCGGCGGGAGCCGAGTATTCCCACTGGGCGCGGTCACCTTACCCGTAATTGTGGGTGATTACCCCCAACAGATAGCCAGGGACGTGACATTCTTGGTTGTTGATTGCTCATCAGCCTACAACGCTATCCTCGGGCGACCCACACTCAACTCATGGAAGGCAGTAACCTCCACCTACCACCTGATGATAAAGTTCCCAACTGACTACGGAGTAGGGGAGCTGCGCGGGAGTCAGATGGCTGCGCGCGAATGCTACATAGCCATGATGGAAATGGAGGATCAGGTTCAGGCTTTAAATATAGAAGAGCACCGGACGGTAACGGAGCCGGTTGAGAAGTTAGAAGAGATACCCCTTGACAGCTCCGATTCTGGCCGAACGACCAAAATTGGAACGCTCGCTAACCCCACCGTCCGTCAGGAACTCATAACCTTCCTTAGACGCAATCGAGACGTATTCGCATGGGGTCATGAAGATATGCTAGGAATAGATCCTTCAGTCATGGTGCACAAGTTGAATGTGTCGCCCGCCTTTTCACCCGTCAGACAAAAGAAGAGGGTGTTTGCCCCCGAGCGAGACCGAGCCATAGCAGAGGAAGTCAGAAAGCTACGGGAAGCGAGCTTCATTAGGGAAGTGTACTATCCCGACTGGTTAGCAAATGTAGTAATGGTGAAGAAAGCGAGTGGGAAATGACGGATGTGTATGGACTTCACTGACCTTAACAAGGCCTGCCCCAAGGATAGCTACCCCCTCCCCAGGGTTGATGTCCTAGTAGACTCTACGGCCCGACACCAGTTGCTGAGCTTCATGGATGCATTCTCGGGATACAACCAAATCCGGATGCACGAAGCCGACCAGGAAAAAACGTCGTTCGTGACCAGCCAAGGCCTATTCTGCTACAAGGTCATGCCCTTCGGCCTGAAGAACGCGGGCGCAACGTACCAAAGGCTCATGAACAAAATGTTCGCGCAACAGATTGGGAGGAATGTCTAGGTCTACGTAGACAACATGCTAGTCAAAAGCCGAAGGGAGGAAGATCATCTAGGAGATCTCAAAGAAACATTCGGCACCCTTCGCTCCTACAACATGAAGCTAAATTCGGGGAAATGTGCCTTTGGAGTAACGGCAGGAAAATTCTTGGGATTCATGGTGTCTCAAAGGGGAATCGAGGCAAACCCGGACAAGATCCGGGCCATTATGGATATGGCACCACCGAGAAATGTGAAGGAGGTGCAAAGCCTCAATGGAAAGATAGCGACGCTGAATAGGTTCGTGTCAAGGGCGACGGACAAGTGCTTGCCCTTCTTCCGAACATTGAAGAAATCCTTCGAGTGGACTGACGAATGTCAACAAGCATTCGAAGGATTGAAGGCTTACCTCTCCTCCCCGCCATTGCTAAGCCCGTCACAGCCAGGGGAAGAACTTTTCCTCTATCTAGCCGTCTCCCCCGCAGCCGTTAGCGCGGCCCTGGTCAGAGAAGAAGAGAAGATGCAAAAACCCGTGTACTACGCAAGCCGAGCGCTTCACGGTGCCGAAGAAAGATACCCGCCCATGGAGAAACTTGCCTTCGCATTAGTTACGGCAGCCCGTAAGCTCAAACCATACTTCCAAGCTCATACTGTAAACGTCCTAACTGACAAGCCCTTACGACGAGCGATGAGCAGCCCTGAGGCCGCGGGACGATTGGCGCTGTGGGCCATAGAGCTGAGCGAATTTGACATTCAGTATCGCCCGCGAACCGCCATCAAGGGACAGATCGTCGCCGACTTCATAGCTGAGTTCACTCATGGGGAAGACAAGGGGGCAGCAGAGTCCCCTCAATGGAGCATATATACGGACGGATCGTCCAACAGGTAAGCCGCAGGGGCCGGCATCGTGCTACTATTGCCCGAAGGAGACACCATCGAATGTATGGTCCGTCTCGACTTCCCTGCCACCAACAATGAATCGGAGTATGAGGCTCTGATAGTAGGGCTTGACCTTGCCAAAGCAGCAGGAGCCGCGAGGGTAGTCATCTACTGCGATTCACAGGTCATCACTAACCAAATAAACGGAGACTATGATTGCAAGGGCGAAAAGATGAAAAGGTACCTTGACGAAGTAAAGACAAGGGTGGGAGACCTAGAAGCCAAAGTCGTCCAGATTCCCAGAGAAGAGAACGAGAGAGCCGACCGCCTCGCGAAGGCCGCTTCAGCTGAGAAAATGGTCATCCCTGGTAATGTACTCTCTTTTGTACAGCTTTCCCCGCTAATAGATCTCAGCAACATGCAGGAAATATGCTCCGACAGCAGCTGGGCAGCGCCGTTAGTTTCGTACTTAAAAAACGGGGTCTTACCAGACGAGAAGGAAGCCGCAAGGAAACTTAAAGTCCAGGCGGCGAGGTTCGTCCTGATAAAAGACGTCCTGTACAAGAGAGGTTTCTCCCGACCGTATCTGAGGTGCTTGGGTACGGAAGAGGCAGACTACGTCATGAGAGAAGTACATGAAGGAATCTGCGGAAACCACTCAGGGTCCAGATCGTTGGTACACAAGCTTGTACGAGCAGGGTATTATTGGCCCACCATGCAGAAGGACGTCGAAGCCTATGTCAGGGCCTGCGACAAATGCCAAAAGTTCAGCAATATTATTAGATAACCAACCGAAGAGCTGACCCCAATGACAGCCCCATAGCCGTTCGCACAGTGGGGATTAGATATTATGGGACCATTCCCTACAGCCGTGCGACAGCTGAAATTCCTGGTAGTAGGTATCGACTATTTCACGAAGTGGGTGGAAGCTGAAGCTTTGGCAACGATTACAGAAAAGAACGTGCGGAGCTTTGTCTGGAGATGTATCATATGCAGGTTTGGCATTCCTAGAGTCTTTGTCTCGGACAACGGGAGACAATTCGACAACGACCCCTTTCGGGATTTTTGCTCGCAGTTGGGGATAAAAAACCACTACTCCTCCCCCGCCCACCCCCAAGCTAACGGACAGGTCGAAGTCACGAACCGATCCTTGCTCAAGATCATCAAGACTCGGCTCGAGGGGGCAAAGGGTATATGGCCCGAAGAATTGCCAAGTATACTATGGGCATACAGGACGACGGCAAGGACGCCCACAGGAGAGACACCGTTCCGACTGACGTACGGTGGCGAAGCAGTTATCCCAGCCGAAGTTGGACTCACAAGCTACAGGGTGCACAACCATGATGAGAACAAAAATGACGAGGCCATGCGACTACAGCTCGACCTGGTGGACGAGATCAGAGCAGCAGCAGAACAAAGGCTCGCTAGGTACCAGGACCGCATGGCCAAACACTACAACTCTCGAGTCCGACATAGAGACTTCCAAGTTGGAGACCTTGTTCTTAGAAAGGTCATGGGTGCCGCTAGGGACCCTACTCAAGGGAAACTCGGCCCCAACTGGGAGGGACCTTTCCGAGTTACATCGTGGCAGAGAAAAGGTACTTACCACCTAGAGACATTGGAAGGACAGAAGCTACCACACCCATGGAACGCCGAACACCTACGGAAGTATTACCAATAGGAGCGGCAGCCTGAAGACCGACCTATTTTTGTTATTCCAACAAACTTTAGTTTTACTCCTCGGATTTATCATTTACTTCAGTTTTTTCTTTTCTTGCAACAAATACTTTTTAGCCCGAAGGGCAGGATTCGGTTTTAATTACCTTTATTTAAATGCATGCCAATAAGAGGAGTTTATTCAGAAATTGCTGGAGGATTTATTCTTTCTATGGTTCACTAATTTCATATTCTAGGACGACTAAGTCCACAACACAAGGTCCTAAAAGCTGACGGCCCAAAAAGGCTAAAAGCTAAAGGGCTGACGGTCCAATAAGATGGAGTAACCATCATAGGGACAAGATCCTCAAAACCGACGGATCAACAAAGATGTCAAAAGACATCAACGCCTAAAAAACTGACGGGCTAAAACGATGTCAAAAGACATCCAAGGCCAAGGCCAAGAAGCTGACGGCCCGAAAAGGCTAAAAGCTAAAGGGCTAACGATACAATAAGATGGAGTAACCATTATAGGGACAAGATCCTCAAAACTGACGGACCGACAAAGAAGTCAAAAGACAACACTTGTAAACCGACGGTCAAAAAAGGCTAACGGTCAGAAAAGGTTGACGGCTTTAAGAAAGGTGCGACCAACCAAAAGCTGTAAACCGACGGTCATAAAACTGACGGGGTTTTCAACAGTTTAAAGAGCTGACGTATTCCAAGCAGACGGGAATTTCCAACAATTTCGTCTAAAATAAAGAGAGATAAAAGCGACGGAAATAAAATACGTACATAAACGACAAGGGTACTTAAACATTACAACTGTTTAAAACTACAACTGTTTAAAACTACAACTGTTTAAAAATTACAACTGTTCTCCAAAAAACCGTCTAAAGATTACAACTATTTTCCAAAAATTTGAAAAAAGAAAACAAACTGTCTAATACATAGCTATAATTAAGCAGCAGGAACGTCAGCAGGGTTGCCGTCAGCATGATGGTCTTCGACATCCACGATAACGGCTGGAGAATCAGAAGCTGTAGGATTAGCAGCAGGCTGAGCCAGGACTACACTGCCGTCATGCTCCGGAGTAGGTTCAGGCTGAAGAGAGACGTCGTCTCCATCATCCATTGTAATCCCAGACAAGTCCAGCTCCGGGAAGGCCGACGCGATCTGTCGAAGGCAATCATCGAACCCAGTGCCGTAATACTGACCACATGAGTCGATAAAAGACTGCGACGTTTTGAAGTCTCTAATCGCGTCAGCCCCCGCCGTCTGTAACTTCTCCTCCAGAGCCGTCACCTCTCCTTGGAGCTTGACGTTCTCGCCACTGACCGCCGTCAGTTTATCCTTAACCTCCTGCAGCTCCTGGTTAAGGATACGGACGGCTTCCTTGTACTGAGCCTGCTGATTCAGCAGGTTCTTGTTGTGGCTGCGAACTCGACTGACGACCCCCTCCTTCGCCACGCAACGGTCACGAAGGGTTTTGACACGAACCAAGGCCTAAAAGAGCGTATCCGTCAGATAAAAAGTACACCAAAACAAGATACGGCATGTTCAACCCAAAAATGTGAGAAACCTACCCTGGAGAGATCAAAGAGGGCCGACGCCCCTAAATCCTCCGTCCCCACTTGATCACAGGGCTCCATGTCCGTCGGTTTTATCAGAGATTCAACCTCCCCGACGGCATATTCCTTGTGGGTTAGGAGACGGCACGGACCCTCGTTGACGGGACCAGTGGAAGTCATCACCCCCTTTCCCGTGCCATGGCCAGACGTCGGAGGGGACTTCTCCTTCAATGGTTCGTCTGACGGAGTGACGGCAGTCTTTTTTGATGGACGGCCGTCACTCCCGTCAGGTTTCCTCTTCGCCACTTTGGCGACGGTCGTGGGGGTTGACGAGGCTTCCCCCCTGCTTCCTTGGCCTTCCTCTCTTCCTTCTGACGAGCTGCGGCGGCCCGTATCCTTTGCTTCGCGGATTCCATCTCTACAACACAAAGAAACACTTTAGGAAAAGTGACGGAAAGAATGAAACTGACGGGTTATAAAAGTCTACTCACGTCGTCGCGCAAACTCTTCCAACTTACGAGCTTCCGCTGACGGATCTGGGCCCCCACAGTATAAATGGAGGGTGTCAAGGGTAATCAAATCCCTGCACTTACGGTCTTCCAAAGGGATTTCTAGAATCCGTTGGATGAACTCCTCCTGCTCGTCAGTTATATGCGGACGGGTATAAGCTGAAAAAGAATAACAAGTGTTAGTACCGTCGCCTCAAAAAACGCACGAGCCTCATGGGTGACGGGATTAACCTGAATCCTTGACAAAGGCCCAGGTATTGTCAAAATAACCACGGGGCATCGTCGCCCACTCCTCCTGACGGCAGACCCAGTCCGTCCCTTCAACAAAAAAATACCTACTCTTCCAGTTCCTATTTAAGTCCGGCATATCTGACACTAACCGTAGCCCTTTCTCTCGAGAATTAAAATGATAAGTCCCCTTAGACGAGGCAATGTGGTGAGGCCTATAACAATAAAAGAATTCTCCTAGTGTAAGTTGACGGTGCCCTCCACTAAGGCTGCCCCATAGGATTTCAGCTCCTATAAAAGTCCTCCAGGCGTTTGGGGCAACCTGGGTGACGGATATTCCAAGGCAGTCAGCTAGTTGACGGTGCAGAGCCGTCAACGGTAACCTCAGGCCCGCAGCAAACATGGCGTCATACATGCCGACGTCCGCTGTCCGCCCGGAGTAACACCTCTCACCCTCTCTAGGGAGACGGAGGGGGATGTGGTCTGGGATTTGATAGCGAACCCGTAACTCCCTAAAAACTTTACCACTCATCCCAGGCAAAAATCTGTTGACGGCCCAATCCTCAGGAAGAATGAAGGGACGGTTATCTACGGTACCCTCCGAGGTTCCTTCACTGGATCTCTCATCCCCGTCACTATCCTCTCCGTCAACATCCATTCCACCCCCGTTGTTTTCATCCCCTCTTCCCTCATCCTCATCTCCCTCAGCAAAACTCTCATCGCTGTCAGGAGATTGGGCTGACGACTCTCTCTCTGACGGGAGGGAGAAGTCTGACTCGTTTCCAGAACCAAAGGTCTCGTCGTAGCCTGCTCCTTCGCGGACTGACGACTCGTCACAAGACGCGTCACTCGACATCTGACTACCTACAAGTGACGGGTTCAAACTAAGTACCTAGGCTGACGGCCTCACTAATGAGGCAAAAATAAAAAGAAAAAGAAGGAAGGAGAGAAGATGAAAACTTACCGATATGGAAGCCTTCTGGACGGCTCTAGAGACAGCAACGGATAAACTGACGGAAGTGAAGCTGACGAAAGGTGAGCGACGGTCTGTCTCTCCACAAGATCAGCAAGGTTGAAATAGTGAAAAATGACTGGAAACGCTGTTTATATATGGAAAAAATGGCGCCGAAGACGAAGCGACGTCTCGTCAGAAGTGAAGCCAATGGGAACGAGCCACCTGTCCAAGGCATTAAATGCACAGATCCACGCAAACGATATTTTTGCCTCTTTTTGAAAACAAACTCCATAACCCGTCAGTACAGAGTCTGACGGAGGTATGGAGTAGGGGGCAAGTGATGAGGATAAAATTATGCTGACAATGGTGACGGGACGGACTTGACAAGGGTGACGGGACAAACTTGAGAAGAGTGACGAGATGGTTTTGCCGTCAGCATTCCTCCAAGGCTGACGGTGACGTGAAGTAAAAGAACTATACATAGGGCTGAACGTCCTAAAGTTGACGGGATAAGCGTAGACTGACGGGATAACATAAACTGACGGCGTCAGTCTATGGAATGATTGTTCTGCACGTTTACGTGTACAAGTAAATAACTTGCTCCCCACGTTTCATGAAACCTAAGGACTCCTATATGGAAAGAATCCCGTAAAATATGCCCAAGAAGACTCCTATAAGGAAAAGACTTCTACTCCAAGGAAAAGAGGGGCAGCCCTCGCTACTATAAAAACCCAAGCGCCCTCGCAAACCAAGGTACGCATAATTTACCCTCTCTAGCACTCTAGAGCAGTGAGAATAAGTCTAACTTGACCTTCGGAGGGTGTTTGGCCGGTACCACACCGGTACCCCCCGCTAGGTTATTCCTTTTCGTTGTGCAGGTGCCATTTGCGATCGTACGAGGAACGTGTGACTCACTGGTGGTATTATTTCCAGCATCAAGACAGAGAAAGGGAGAGAGGGAACAAGCCTTAGCCGCCCATCAAGCTCGACCCGTGTAGATACTGGACCGGGGTTTAGTGCAATAATAGTCGGGTCACTAAAATCAACGTGTCCGGGTTGAGATGAAGCTGTTTTGGGATTCTAAATCAATAGTTCCCTGTGGACTCTTTGGCCAAATGGGCAAGCTTGGTGTCTTTCAACGCTTCTAGGTTTTCGCTTTCGGTGCCTATTCCTGACTGGTTCGGCCAAAGACTTAATGCACTCCAAGTGCTCGATCTAAGGTCTAGCTCAGTTACTGGGTCGATCC
Source organism: Quercus robur (assembly GCF_932294415.1). Classification (NCBI taxonomy): domain Eukaryota; kingdom Viridiplantae; phylum Streptophyta; class Magnoliopsida; order Fagales; family Fagaceae; genus Quercus; species Quercus robur. The sequence goes on along the minus strand of NC_065543.1, from coordinate 11,884,178 downwards.
CTCCGTTGCTCGGTGGATTGAGTACACTGAGGTGTTTGTATCTGTCAAGTAATAACCTTACTGGTAGTATATCTTCTTCATTAAGAAATTTATCTGAGCTGTTAATTCTTGATCTTTCATGGAATTCACTTATTAGGTCATTGCCTTCTAGTTTTGAGTCTCTTGCTAAACTCACAAGGCTTGACCTTTCTTCAAATTACTTAATTTGAAGCAGAGATGAGGAAATTGAAGGAGGATCTCGACCGTCGGATCCACGATCAATAACTCGCCGTTGATATCCACAACATCTCGGACCCAAAGTGTTTCAAGCTGTATTTCAAGGGCTTGGTGAGTGAAGAGAGGGTTAGGGGCATAATGGTAAATGTGGTTGGTGCTGGGGCTGCCTTGGAGAAGAGAGTGTCGGGGCCGTGGCAGGCGGCATATAAGCATCACCTTTTTCTATGACGATTACAATTGGTGAGTGGAGCCGTGGAGGAGTGCATGAAAAGCTTGCGTGTAATTTTAGTTTGTAATTTTTTAATTAAAAATATGCCACATCATTAAAATAAAATGTCAAGTCATTGTTCTGTCAGCCACATAAGTAACACCGTTAATGGCAGTTAGTAAAAAGATTTATATTACTCATTTTGAAAACTTGAGGTACTAATTGCGCATGCTTCAAACTTGAGGGACCAATTATGCACACAAGGTAAACTTGAGGGGACTAATGCTGTAGTTTCGTCTAAATTCTAAAAGCAATGGCATCCCATTGATGAATTTTAATTTGTTACTTTTCAAAACCTTAGGGTTTAACTTGTTGCTTTAGAAAGAAGAAATTATATATAGAGTTCAATTTGTTACTTTTTAAAACAATATAGTTTAATTTTTGATTTAATTTGTTTAACCCATTAGAGCACTTATATCATTTTGTGTATAATAAAAAAATGTGTAAAATATACACTTTTTTGCCTAAAAATGACTTACATTAATAAGTGTATAATTGTGTAAATTTACAAGTTTACTATAATAAGAGCATCTGCATCAATTGATGCATAATTTCTGTCCATTTTCCAAGAAAAAACATGTTTTTTTTTTTTCCTTTCTTTTTTACACACTCATTTTTACAAAATACCTACATTAGTTTGTCTATTCTATACATTTATTCAATAAAATATTTTAAACCCAACCACCATCAACTCGATCAATACCCAGCCACCATCAATGATCAATACCCAGCCTCCATCATCAACCCACATAACCACCATCATCAAGCCAGCCTCATCATCAACCCACCCATCAAAATTCCAGCGACCATCAACCCAATCAATACCCACGGATCAAAATCATCAAAACTCACTCATCAAAATCATCAAACTTACTAATCAAAACTATCGGCAATGGCGAAAGCACTAATCAAATAATCAAAACCATTGGCGATCAGCAACGACGAGAGTAGCGAAGATCAGTGGAGAAAGAGAGCGTGAGGTGAGAGTCAGACTAGAGAGAAGAAGAGAGAGTGAGGTGGAGAGAGGAAAAAATAATAAAATACCAAATGCAAGAGCTACAGTAACCGTGCATATATGCACGGTTACTGTAGCACTTGTGCATTTATGCAAAATTTTACATCCACTGATGTGGGTTTTTTTATTTATCAAAATGTGTAAAATACCTTACTTTTTCTATTTTGCAAGATTATGCAACCACTGATGTGGTTGCTCTAAGAGCATTCGCATTAACTCGTACAAAAACTTTTGTCTATTTTAAGGGGCTTTTTGGATACAACTTATTTTACTGAAAACTGAAAATACTGTAACAAAATAATTTTTAAATGTGTGAATAGTGCTGTGATATCCATTTTTAATATTTTTTTTCGGAATAAAATGGTTGTGGGTCCCATGAACAGTGCGTGAACAGTAACTTTGTCTTCTGCACAGTGTAATCACATGCATGAACAGTATCGATTACTGTTTATAAGCGCTAAAAAAAAGAAGAAGAGAAAACGCAAAACGTGCAAACGTACAAACGCAAATGCGGATCCAAACTGCACCTAATACTTAGTATTTGTTTAGATCCACGTTTTGGGTTCATGTTTGCATTTTCTGTAGTTTTTTTTTTTTTTTCCAAGCGCGTATGAACAGTAACATCACATGGATTCACTGTGCAGGAGACAAAGTGTACTGTTCACGGGTCCTATTACACTATTTACACATTTAAAAATTATTTTGCTACAGTGTTTTCAGTTTTCAACAAAATAAGTTGTATCCAAACGGATTCTTACTTTTCAAAAAACTCAATATCATATTATCTTATTTACACTACATTTCATTAAAATATCAAATTTTCTTGATTATTTTAATAGTTTATTTTTCTTTTTTCTTCACACACAATAGCTTTCATTTACTCTATTTCTTCTTCCTTGGAATACAAAAAAAGATTTGAAAAGTAAATATAAAATGAATAGTCTTAGGTTGCGTTTGTTTTGGGTGTAAAAAGAATTCGGAAAATATTTTCCACCACCAAGGGTGTTTGGCTTGGCTGGAAAACTAAGTCAAACGGAAAATCATTTCCGTTGATTGTAAAATATGAAGGCCTAAAGTGTAAAATAGATTACACATCTATTTTACCTTCAAACCATTTCTAGAAAAAAAGAAAAAAAGAAAAAAGAAAAGGAACTAAACCAAGAGAGTGAGAGAGAGAGAGAGAGAGAGAGAGAGAGAGAGAGAGAGCTGCCCACCGTTAGAGAGAGAGGTCGGTCACCTGAACTTGAGATCGACTCCACTGCCGTCTGGGCTGTGCCTCTCACTGCCGATCAAGCAAAGCTCGACTCTACCATCGATCTACCCTGTTTCTCTCTTCCTCCCTCTGCCACCCATGTCATTGATCTACCCTTTTTCTCTCTATCCATGTTGAGCAAACCACCGTAAGGTGAGTGACCCATTGTGACCTAGTCGCCTCCGCTGCGTGATCTTGCCTCCACCACCTCTAGATCGAACCTAATCGCCTCTCTCTCTCTTCCTTCTTCTCTCAATTTGACCGGATTTGATGAGTTTTTTTGTTTGGTTTGTTTCTTTGTGTTTATCTATTGAGAAATGATATTATATATTTGTTTAGAAGCTGAGAAAATGTGAGCATCAAGTAGAAAATGTGTTTTCTATAGTATTTTTAAGAATACAACCAAACACAAAAAAATATTTTTCAAAGTATTTTTTTAAAATGCCATCAAACACTTGAAAATATTTTACACTTGGAAAATATTTTACATAGAACCAAACACAGCCTGTGTAAATTAACACAATTACTTTAGCAAACTTATAAATTTACACAATTATACATTTATTAATGTGAATTATTTTTAGTCAAATTTATGTAATTATACACCCACCTATGTGAGTGCTCTAACGGTGTAAATTTACACTGAAATTATTCATTTTTCATTTAACTCTTTATTCTTTCTTTTTTTATCCCGAATATGGAGGAAGGGAGTAAATTGTGTCGATATTATTTAAAGAACCCAAAAACAAAAACAAAAAAAACAAAAACACAAGAAAAAACAATAACGGGCTGCTAAAAATCAATGGGCCACCTTGTACAAGAAACCTTTAAACCAGTATGCTGGTACTTTGTAGTGTAGTGGTCCTAGTGGATCACTATATATAATAAAGAATCATTCTGTTCAAAATCCACGCTCAGCGCCTCCAATCTGCTGACTTCACTTCGTCCTCTAATAAATTTGTTCCAAAAAAAAAAAAAAAAATTATTCCATCAAAAAAATAAAATCTTTCACGCAATCTTTTTATTTAATACTATATCTATGTGTGGGTTTTTATCAAATTTCAAGACCCATCTATTTCTATAAATGTCCCTGGTAACCATTTTTTGCTCTTGTCAAGTTGTCATTGCCCTTGAATTCACATTAAGCCATTGAACTCTGTGACTAAAATCAGATGTGGGTTCTGGGTTTTAGGTGAAATCTTGAATTGGGTTGGTGGGTTTTTGAAGAAAGAACTAAAGGATTCGGTTTTTTATTATTAATTTTTTTTTTTTTTTGGAGTGGTGGGTTTGTGAGAATGGGGCATAGTTCAAAGAAGAAGAAGAAGAAGGGTGGAGGAGGAGGGAGTGGGAGGAGGAGCAAAGGAAGGACTACATTGAAAGACCAGGCGTCTCATGTTGGTGGTGATGATAATGAACTTCTCAATGAGGAGATCACTGCTTTGTAAGTTATTCAATTTCTTGGTCTCCAAGTGATTTTTCTTGATTGGTGTTTTTGTTACTCATGGTTCATATTAATAGCAGTATGATAATTTTGGATGAGGATGCCTCGTTGGGTGTTTGAATTTAAGCGGGAATGTCAGTTATGTTATTTGGTTGAATAAATTTGATATGTTTTGGAAATTGGTTGAGATTTGGATGAAAGAATGGAAAATATAATAAATTCTGATTGCAGACTTGGCTGTGAAGTGAATTTGTAGATTAGGAACCTTGGTCAAAGTATATTGAGAATAGAAACCAAAAATCAATACTTTGTTTTACCCTTGGGTTGTCACAACTTTGTTGAAGTGTTGCAAATTGAATTCAAATTCTAGTATAATATGCGTTCGTTTGAATTATACTACTTTAATTATGAAATGTTATGGTTTGATTATGAACTAGATTATTTATAGTCAGTATGACTTGTTTACTTTTTGAGAGTTTCTGTTTGTATTTTAGTCTTAACATGGTTTTAGTGTCTTGAGTTGCCTCGTTTTATATTACCCATTTTTAGAATAATGGTTAAATAATTAAATTCACCATTTCCTAACAACTTATGGTTCGTTTGGATTGAGGGGGAGGGAGGGGGAGTAGAGTTGGCCCAAAAGCCAAACTTAGCCTATTATCAACCAACTCTACTCTACTCCCCTCCACTAATCATGATATCAAAGCTGGTGGTTCTTAGTTCAAACCCATTTGTGCTTTTGGGACAATTCGTAATTTATCATCCTTAAAACCATGCCATAGTCGCTTACATGATACCATCATGGGACAGCTGAAATTAGAATGAGAAGCAAATCCAATGAGCCCTATCCCAACGATTTGTGATGGCTTCATGTATCAAAATGCTTTAACTGAAATTAGAACCAGGAGCAAATTAAGTGATCCTTTCCAAACCATTTTGGATTGGTTTGTTGAATGAGGTACAAATGTTTCAGATTATGGTGATTTTCTCTCAACTTAGTGTCAACCCTCTGTGAATAGTTGCCATATCAAGTGAGGTCAGTTTGGCAGGTGAAACAATTGGCCTGTCGTATAAGTGTCTAACTGTTCTATTGATTATGATGTGTTTTCCCTAGACTTAGGGAAATGCTTTGGATGAACATCATGGGATTCTCTTTTTATGAAAGCAACTTCATGTAAAAAAATGTGATGATTTCATTCTAGTCAAGACATCTTTGAAGTAATCAGAAGTACATATTTCATTATACAGACGTACCATCTGCCAAGGATGTCTAAAGTGCTAGCATGTATCTATTTCTAGAAGGAAAAAAAAAAAAAAAAAACTAGCAATATGATTTTGATGAGAATGGTTTGGTTCAGTTGGTATTGCATGGACTGAGGTATTTACGAGTGCCATGAGTATGTAAGACTTGTCTTGGCTAATCTTTGGACATAAAGATGTAGATAAGCTTGAAATGTTGCCTTTACTTATATTACACTTTAGGGTAAAGATGTCGTGTCTATGCAATATGGGATGTTGACATGGGTGTTTTACTTTGACGTAGGACAGATTAACAAAACATTTTTCTTCTTTCAATGCTGCCTCAACTTCTCTTTCTTTTGTTTAGTATTCCTGTAGTGAATGTTCTGACAAAATATACATAACTATAACAATGACTTGCCCCTCCATTTAGTGTCTCCGGAGTTCCATCCTTTTCTTCTGTCTGGGGAATGGGTGCATGGTCTTTTGATTTAGAGTCAAAATGAACTAAAATTTTCTCATCTTTCAATATTAACTGGCCCTGAAGTAATGTTTTTTTTTCTTCTTGTCCTTACCCTAAGGAATTAAAGTTAAGTGCACTGGAAGAATGCTATATTTTCTGCCAATTGAGCCAGCTTTGAAGCAGAATAGGAAAATTTTTGGTATTTCTTAGTGTAGTTTTAGCACGTTCTTGATGGAGATTTCATGCATTATAATGGGTTCAGCATACCTGTAATTTTCCCTTTTTTTTTTCTTGGGGAAGAGGAGGGGGGGGGGGGGGGTGGTGCTCATTGATGTAATTTGGGCTAGAGCTGCTGTCATTTAAGGTCCCTTCTATCTGTTTTCCAGGCATGCTGGTTCTAGGAATTTTTTCTCTCTGTAATTTCTTGCTTTTAATTGGGATGTGAAGGAGAATTCTTTACTAGTGGCTGCTAACACTTGGATTGTGTTATTTAAGACTAATATGACTTCAAATCAGATCATACAGGACTTGTATTGTTGTTTTCTTAATAGATGCATGCCCAAAAGCTATCACTAGTATTGCATTTTGCATTGATCATGTTAAAAGGATCATAATGTTATGTGTTGGTGTAATGGGGAATCAGTGGATCATCTTTTGATTCATTTTGGGGGGTGTATTAGTTGTGGACTTTTGTTTTTAGATCATTTGGGGTTGCCTGGGTTTTACCACGGAGAGAGCTTGATCTTCTGATTGGGTCGAGGAATTGGTTGGGGAGCACTCTTCAGATAGCCTTGTTCGTAGTCACTTTATTTGATTGATCTTAGGCTTGGGGATGCACATCTAGTAACTCCCTGCCAATGTTTATCGAATCCCTTCTTTCTTGTACATAGCTTTGAGTTTTCTTTGTACTTTCTTGGCTGCTTCGTGCCCTTTTGGCATGACCTTGTCTTTTTTCAATAAAGTTTTTTTCTTATAAAAAAGAAAAAGAAAAAGATCTTAAAATTGCATTTTAAAGAGTATTGATCCCATTTTGGTGACACCTTTACAAACACGTGTAAGCCATTTTATTAATGGTTTTTCCCAATATAATGTAATACTGCCTTCGTTCCATATTGTTGGGATGTCCCAAAATATAGTCCACTTTGGAAAGTCAATGAATACAATATTGATGATTTTCATTACTTACTTTGTGCTTTATTTAAAAAGTCAATATCCCTCTTTCACTAGATTTCAAATTAAAGAGGATAGTTTTGGAATGTCATACATTTTTATTTGAAAATAGTGCATTAAATGATGTTCCTCTAACAATTTGGATTTTCTAAAGGGGGGGAGTATACTGTATACTTTTAGTTGCTGCTTGAATTTTCTTATTCTAGAGATTTTAGAATTAGTTTAAAGGTACCATATTTGCATTTAGAAGTATGAAATTGATTGAGGATCTATTGTTTTGAAAAAAATCATTCTTTTTTGTGAAAATATTTTCTGAATAAAATATTTCAGGGAAATTAATTGTTTTTTATCATCTTTTCAAGACCCTGAAAATAATTTTCTAGTATTTGGTTTTTTTTAAAATCTCTATGTTAAAACTAACTAGAAATCCACAAAAAAGTAGTAAGTATTGATAGTTGTGTTGATGGTGGCAGGAGTTGGGAGGGGAAAGGGAGGCGGTGGTTTTGGGGGAGGGTTGGGGGGGGGGGGGGGGGAACGGGAGCATAAGTTTGGTCCAGAAAATGGCGCACTTTTAAACAGTTCAAACCATTTTCTGTTATTTTGGTGTACTTTTTTGTTAACCATGAAAAAGTCTTTGTTGACTAGAAATTTTCGGTCTTACCAAACATAGGAAAAAAGTATGAAAAATATTTTCGGAGCTGAAACAAACAGAAACCCAAAGATTTTTCCGAACACCAGTGTGGTCTGTGGGAAATATTCATGAGATCCAATGGAACTGTTCATCATGTTTACTTCTATATCTCATCACACTTTTTGCTATCTTACTATGCTTTTTAGGTGTGCAATATTTCAAGACGACTGCAAAGTTACTTCTGGGTCACCTCCTCAAATAATTATTAAGCTGAGGTTTGTACCTCTCTGTTGTTACATCAAACTTGATAATGAGTTATAATGTTTCTTTGGTTGAGTTTTTTTTTTCTTGAAACTTGAACAGGCCTTACTCAAAGGATATGGGTTATGAGGATCTAAATGTTTCTGCTCTTCTTTTAGTTAGGTTAGTAAGGTCATACACAGTTTTGTTTTGAATTCTTTATCTAACTATATTCCTTGTCATGTATCTTTTCTTGTCCCTTGTTTATAGGTGCTTACCAGGTTATCCTTACAAGTGTCCTAAGTTGCAGATAACTCCAGAGAATGGTATGTCGAAGACTGATGCCGATAAGCTTTTATCTCTCCTTCGTGATCAGGTAGTTGTTCACTTTATTCCTGCTTTCTTATGCTCTATCAAGAGTTCTGTTGTAGTGGAAATAATTAGCAATCCAATATTTATGTTTCTTTTTTAAGCCAAGTTCTTCTCAGTTTCATAATTCAACTATTGGACACATGATCCTGATTTATGGAGGTCTATGTGCATACACTTTTTAGGCTGTGTTTTATGACCTGCTGCACTGCATTAGCGGCCATATGATTGCTCCTGAATCATAAAATGAAACCAGAAATTCACTGAGATCACTATTTTATGTTATGCACATGTATGGCAGGAAGTTATTTTTTTATTATAAATTTTTTGATAAGTATGGCAGGTAGGTATTGTTGTTGTTGTCGTCATTAATAATAGAACTGGTCCTGTTTTTGATATCTTATTTTGTATGGAGTGACATGTTGTCTTTTATTGTGGTTCTCTATGTTTGGACCAAATAGCATTTCCTTCTCCACAAACAAAGATTTGGAGGTTGGGCTCAGCAGAAATCTTGTATGAGTGCTTGAATTGTGGTCATTTATAAAACAAGGTTTCTTTTATTGCGAATATTGTTTTCTCTTAGGCAAATTCTAATGCCCGAGATGGACGTGTAATGGTTTTCAATTTGGTGGAGGCTGCTCAAGAGTTCCTATCTGAAATTGTACCAGTGGCTCAATCACATGAATCTGTAAGCTTTGCAATTCTATCATAGTTAGTACTTTAATAGTTTAATAATATTTTCATTACTTATAAAAAAAAATCATAGTTAGTGCTTATGTCATTGCACATTAATTTTTTTATAAAACATTAGTATTGTTGGTTATTGTAATTTTTTTAACACATCGTTGATGTTATTTGATAAGCTACAAATTGTTCCAAAGATTTAAGCTATTAGGAAACACTGAAATGGTGAATGTAATCATTAACCATTATTCTAACATTTTTCTCTCATGTGTGGGCTAGACTTCCCCTTAGTAAGTGGGAGGTAAAGTGGATACAAGTTTGAACTTAGGACTACATGATTTGATACCACGATCAACTACCAGATCAAATACACAAAATGATTGGATCTATTTTTGCATTTCCACAGTGCAGTTTTGATCTCGGTTAATGAGAGTCCAAGTGGTTTTTTCAGTAGCTCGAGGTAATCATTTATTGCCATTATCATTATTATTTTTTGTGGTAATGGAGGCTTTTAGTAAGCTTTTGGACGGGGCAGTGGAGGGACAGTACCTTGAGGGTTTTAATGTGGCAAGCAATACTAGTGGGCAGTGGCCCACTGATGATCTCGCCTTTTCTTTGAAAATGACACCTTGATCTTTTGTGGTAATGATGCCACTCAGCTCCTTCACTTGAAATGTGTTCTGCTGTGTTTTGAGGCCGTTTCGGGGTTAAAGATAAATATGGATAAGTAAGAATTAGTTCCTGTGGAATCAGTTTCAGAGGTTAGAGATTTGGCTAACATCCTCTGATGTGGAGTCTCTGCATTGCTAAGGAGATTTACTTGTCTAAGGGGGATAGGCTTACTCTATTTAAGAACACTCTTTCTAGTTGCATGCTTTTTTCTTGCCCCTATTCCCTATTTCTTCTGGCATTGCTAGGCACAATTAGAAATTGTAGAGAGATTTCCTTTGGGGTATTATGGGAGATGCAGCTGATGTTCTGTGGATTTGAAGCTGATCCTTTTACACAACTTTTTTGATTGGATGGCAGTGTCACCAGGCCACGGTTCTGCTTTTTTGCTTGAGCTTGGCCTTCTTTGTATACAACTTGTATGCTGGGATGTTTGATGACTATCTTTAATCCCCCAAAAAAAAAGAACTTTTGATGCTACATTGTGTCGCACTCAACATTAAAACTGTTGAGTTGTGCCCCATATAATAGGGTAGCACCTTCAGCCGCGTGGTCCTCAGTTTCAAGCTAAAATTGGCCAAGAGCATTGTATCTCACTAGCACCTCATGTTGTTTCCAATGGAGATGTTCAGGGACCAAATCCCCCCTTCCCCATTATAATTATTGAATTATCAACAAAAAAAAAAAATTCATGCTACAATTGGCTAGACAGTGATGGTGAATTTTTTTTCCATTTGGCCTTAAATTTTTAACAATTTCGTTAGTGGTGATGTTTGCAAAACAATGCGAAAAAATAGCATCTTGAGTTTTTAAGACTCGAGTTTCATGATAGAACTCAAGTCTTAAATGCTTGAGTTCCTGAGCTGGCAAACAAAAATTATCCACGTGGAATCCACGTAGAACTCGAGTTTATAATACTTGAGTTCCTCCTCTGCACTTCTTCTTTCTCATTTGCTTCAGCAGATTCTTCCTCCTCTGTTTTTCAGATCGTCGTTCTGCTCCTTCAGATCTGCCCTCTGTTTTTCAGATCGTTCTGCGTTTTCCAAATCTCTTTTTTTCTTCTTCGGATCTGCGTTTTCCAGATTGTTCTTCTTCTTCCTTCAGATCTGGTTCTTCGGTTCTTCAGATTGTCTTCATCTTCACGCGTTTTCGAGATTGTGTTTTCCAAATTGTGTCTTTGGATCTGCGTTTTCCAGATTGTTCTTCTTCTTTCTTTGGATCTAGTTCTTCGGTTCTTTAGATTGTTTCATCTTCATCTTCGTTCTTCAGATACTTCTATAGAACTGGAGTCTGAGAAACTCGAGTTCCACGTGGATAAATTACTCCACCTCAACACTAGAAACCGAGTTTTTGAGGCTCGAGTTTGTCACCAAACTCGAATTTCATAGACTCGAGATACTTGTTTCCTAAATGATTTCAAAACCTTGCTAACTAACGATATTCTCTTCCAAAATTATGCTAGCCTGCAAATGCTTGTGTGTTAGAAAGTTTTTATTTATTTAATTTCATGCATGGCTTGGGCATGGTCTCAAGACAGTCTCAACACGGAGGTAAACAAATTGAAAAAAGAAGAAGGAAAAATGCTAGACTTTTTTACAACCTATCACAATCTGAAACGTTAATCAAGCTTTAGTGCAAGTTATTTTAGATCAATCTCTCTCTTTCTCACTCTAGAACTCCAGAGTTTTCTCATCTGTCTTGCCAATCTAGTTGATCTGCATCTTAGAGGCTCTAGACTTGGGTCGTCAATGCTTGTCTAGACTTGGGTCATCAATGCTTGTCCTGAATCAGCAATGATTCTCTGTTAGGTACGACGTTGCTCTTGATCTATGTCTGTGCTCTTGGCGTCTCACTAGTCGCTACCCCATAAGGCCATTACCTGACTACACAATAAGTCAAAAATCTCTTTTAGCTTTTTCTCAAATTGTCTTTTTTTGGGGGTCTGAAGATTAACAATGTTACTTAAACAGTAATAGATGTAAAAGTTGTTAGTTTAATAATTTAGTAATATTGTTTTATCCTTATAAATGTATTTTATAGTTTGTTTTTTTTTAAAAAAAAATTTAGATATATTTTCAATGATTTTGGTGTATGTTACTTATTTGATATTTCTAAAACCTAAAATATGTTAAAAAAATATATAATTGTTGTGTTCCTGCCATATAATGTCCTCATTTTTTGAGTATTGCACGTCATTGTGTCCTGTGTCGTGTTCATGTCTGTGTCTATGCTTCTTAGAATAGGCTATTCTAGTGTTGGATTGCAGTTGTGTTGCTTATAGTAGTTGATATAAATTGTTCCATTGGTGGTGGTAATAAGTTCCAAGATGTCCATGAAGATAAAATTATAAGCTACCTTGAGGGCTACTGAGATTGCCCCACTTGAAGGGGTGTGGAAGCTTGGCATGAAGGACAATTAAAGTATAACAATATGGTCTGCCTAGCAAAAAAAAAGTAAAGACACATGGGACTTTGTGACCTACTAAATCCAATATTTTAGTTCTTTTTCTTTTGGGTTGGAACCTAGATGTTTGTTTGGTAAAACAGGTACAATTTCTGCAGGGGTTCTGAGTACATTCCAATTTACCCACATAATTTTATGTCATTACTTTAAAAAAATGTATTATTTTCATGTCATTTATTCTTACTTTTATTATAGAAGGATGCAGCAACTCTCATTTCCCAGGTGGAAAATTTCTTTGCGGTCATCTGATGGAATATTTTAAATTTAATTTATTTCTTTTTCAAGAGGTTTAAATTTTTTTGATGCGTGAGTTACTAAATTTTGAAAGTCTGAATGTTAAAATTCTCACATTCTTTTTTCCACAGAATTTCTCAACATATTTGTTCTCTTTTTTTTAAAGTGGGGAGGTGGGGTGGTTTCCCTCTCAAGCCTATCATTCAGAAACCAAAGCAGACATACACGCACAATCATGTGTGTCTGTGCAAATGCTTATTACTTGTTTATCTTAGATTATATGAGGCTTGTAGCATTCAGATTTATTTTCTAATTAGTTATGTTAATATTGATGTTTTTGTTTACACTTCTGCTTGTATATTGCCTGATATTTTCTGATTTATTCTTTTCTTATGGAAGGTTGTGTGCTCGACCAAGGATGGCAGTAGTGGATTGTTTCAGAAGGAAATTACTGCTTTAAGTAACAAGAGGGGCCCTTTTGTTTATGGTTTTATAGATCTGTTCGCTGGCTCTGGAGAGTCATGGACTTGGGGTTTCGGAATTGACGAAAAAGGTGGGATAAACTTTTCAGTGCAACCCCATACACCCGAGGGCTCAAAACTTGTATATGAGGTTCCGGAAAAGCAACCTGACAAGAATGCAAAGCCATTGAAAATGCAAGATACAAAGCAAGGTTTATTACCTTCCCCTACTGCAAAATTAGACACTCTTGAAGATGAGAGTGAAGATGGCAATAAGAGTGTATCTTCTACTGATTCAAGTAGGTCTCTAGAGGAGGAGTTGGTCAGAAGTACTACTGATGATGAGAATAACGTAAGTATTGTTGGACCTAATTTTGTTTGCTGATTGGATGAATGATTTTATAAAATTGTCTTGTTTGGATGTGTATGGACCTGGTAAGTAATAACTGTCTTCCTTTAATCAAAATTGGTCACTCCTTAGAGTGCAATCATTCCAAAAGACTACACCTACACAACTTTCTTCCTTGGGGCTTAAAAAAAAAAAGAAAAAGAAAAAGAGAAAAAGAATGATTGGCTATTTCAACCACCCGCGCCCCCTCTCAAAGAAAAAAAAGAACTATTGACTAAATAATTTAAGGAATTTTAGATTTTTTTTCCTTCATTTACTGTCATTCTAATTTTATGGTCTATTGGTGCATGAGATAAATCTATCTTGTTTGAAATTTTTTGTTTCATAACTTAAATAGTTTAATCTTTCAAATCAGTTTATTCTTGAGGGGCAAACAACTGAAGATGATGATGATGTTAAATTTGGAAGTGACACTTTAGGGTCACTTCCTTCTGCTCCTGTGGGTCATGACCAAGAATCTCAAATGGTTGAACGGGATCTAGTAATGGTAAGTTTTCATTTCTCTTATCCTTTGATCACATGTAGAATTTAATCTTAATTTGGCTCAGTGTTCCTTACTTTTACATTAGGTTCATCTACTTCGCCTCGCTTGTGCTTCTAGAGGACCATTGGCTGATGCTTTGCCACAAATAACTACAGAGCTGTACAACCTAGGGGTGTGTAACTGAATTCATTATGTAATTTTGATAAGCCATGTCTACAGATCCTGATATCTGTTAATTTGGTTTGCAGATCTTTTCAGAATGGGCCCGGGACTTAGTTTCTAAACCATCTTCAAATTTTTACAAAACCTTTGTTAATGTTTTCCAAGATCATATGGTTGGGCATTCTTTTCTTTAATCTCTTTCTTGCACCTAAAATTTTGCTTCTAAATCTGACCTGTGTTGTTATTTGCTTTATTGAATTTCTGTAGGTTTCATCCCGATTGTCTCAATTTTGGAAATCCACTGCTGATTTTGGAGAGCCAAGTACATCTATCCCAACATCCCGATTTCTCAATGACTTTGAGGAGCTAAAATCCCTTGGTAAAGGAAAAGCCATGTACTTGTGGCTCATATAACTTTGCTTTTAGTTATCTTGGTAGTTTTATAACATCTTGAGGTGGTGCAATTGGTCCCTTTTGAATGCAGAAATTTGAACCAGGCTCTAATAAGTTTATTATGAGACCTTATGGATGCTGATGTTAGAAACCCCAGTCATCTGATGATGACCTCTGGATTGTTTTAATGCATTAGGATTTGATTGGTTGCTCTGATACCTAGTTGATTTCTGAAGTATGGGATATCAGGATGAGAGAGGGAGGGAGAGGGAGAGTTTCACAAGAATGTTGTAAGACTAACCATGCTATATGACACTAAAATGTTGGGCCACTGAGAAACATGCTCATAAAATAATTGTAGTTGAAATGAAAATGTTAAGATGAATAAGTGGAAATATAGGGAAAGATAGGATATGAATAAAGAATTTTGATTAAAGATAGGGTAGTTCCATTGATGAAAAAATGGGGGAGAGACACTGGTATTGTTTGGACATGTGCAAAAGAGAGTGATTAATGCACCAATGAGGAAGAGTGATTTAATTCAAGTTGAGGGAACGAAAAGTGGGAGAGGAAGACCTAAAATAACATCAGTAAAAGTAGTAAAAAAAATATGCTAATTAAGGAGGTGAAAGTATGATGATAAGAAAGAATGACAGAGAAGAATACATGTGAATGATGTCAATTAGTCTGTGCAGTATCGATAATTGACTCCATAGTTTTAGGAATGAGACTTTGTTGTTGTTGCTTCTTCTAAATACTTCTTGATAAATTCCTTGTTTAAAGGATTATTTTCCATCAAACCTCAATTATATTGTTTTCCTTTTGGAATATGTTTTTGAAGATCTTAAGAGTATTCCTGTTTGTTAGTTGGGTAGATTTTTTTCCCTTTTATTATTGGTATTTGGTACACTCAGAATAATCACTTTGCAAAAAACAGGTCATGGAGGTTTTGGCCATGTTGTGCTGTGCAAAAATAAACTAGATGGAAGACAATATGCTGTGAAAAAAATTCGCCTCAAGGACAAAAGCCTGCCTGACCGAATTTTGAGGTAACCCCTCTCTAAGACGTGCTTTTGAATTATAATAATTGAAGTGCAATCCATGACTCAACATTGTCCATTTTGTTTTTATGTTTTTTTTTTAATAGAATTTTAACTGTGAAGAGTTTTTTATTTTGTTTGCATTATTATCCATTGTAAAAAAAATGTTGGCTTCCTTAAGTATATGTCATTTAAAACTTGACTAAATAAGGTGCTTTGGTTGTGATTGCTGGGGTAATTTTGTGTCTGGGAGTCAAATTTTTAAGGATGCAAAGTGGACATCACAGGCCCTGCGAAAAGTGCATTTTTCATAGCCAGCTGCATGTATGCTATATAACCATTAATCTTTGGCTCACTAAAATCCTATTATGAACCCATGGGTTGCTTGCATTTTCTTCTTCAAAGTAGGGGTTTATGTCTGAATTAGATATAGTGCTAAAAAAGAAAATTTAGGAATTGGGAATGTTCATGAATATGTGGAGCCTCAGAGATACTGTGTTCTGCATGGATATTTGACTCATTTTAAAGTGTTCATGTTATGTTGGTGTAGCCAAAATGTTAACTATCTTGTGTATTTATTTGTCTTTATGTTATATAATCTATTTCCTTTTTCCTATCTTGCTTGTTTGCCTATTGGTGTCATTCTGCCAATTCCCCAAGATGCCATGCACATCTTTTATCAACATTTTAATTTGTTTCATTCCAAGTTTTTTTTTTATTTTTTTTATTTTTTTATTATTTATTTATTTTTTTTATCCTGTGTGAAGGATCAAGTTGGATTAATCATGTTTTTTTCCCTGTTGTTTTCTTGGATTCCACATAATTTCTAGCCTTCCTATATGTACAACTTTGAATATGGTTGAAATTGTTCTACTGTCTAATTTTTTTGTAATACAATAGTTTTTGTGAAAATTAGTGAAAAGGCTGGTTATGTGTTCTTTTTATTTTTATCACTTTTTTGTATGATTTTACTTGAAAATCGTCTTTCCCCAACACTATTTAAATTTTTTGACACATTAACTATGGTGAGGTACTTAGGGAAGTAGCCACTCTTTCTCGTTTGCAGCATCAACATGTTGTCCGGTACTATCAGGTAAGAACTTTCTTCATTCTTGGTTTCTTTTCACTCACTTTTGGATCTTTCTATAAATTATTTTTGTTCTTTCTTTACCATGAAATCGTTTTTCAGATTTAATAAATTGTATAATTCGGTGGGATGCTTGTATTTTCTGTACTAAAATACACTGCTTCAAGAAGTAACATCCTTTAGATTTCAAAATTTTTGTTATAGAAATTAAAGAGATTCTGTTGCTCGCAAGCTTTTGTGCTTATAAGATGGTTTTAATAATCATAAAACTTCCAGGCATGGTTTGAAACAGGAGTTGCTAGTTCTTATGGTGACACTACTGGGGATTCAATGACTGCAGCAAGCTCCACTTTCAGCTATTTAGGCACAAACTCAGTTGATGCTGTTGGGCAGGAGAACAAGATTGAATCAACTTTTTTATATATTCAAATGGAGTATTGCCCTCGGTAAAGCATTTAATTTTATTTTCTATCCCAATTCTTTCCATAGAATCACACTTTCATGAAATATAGTCATTTAATTATTCTACTATTTTTCAGTTGTCAATTATCATTGTTGAAGTGCATAATTTATGTAAGGTTTATCTTGAGTTTGTTTGTATGAGCTTAGTTTTACAAAATAAGTAGTGTAAAAGTATAGGTGTAACTAGGAAAAGTGATACTTTAAAAGCTGTACATAAGTTGGCTGTGAAAATAATCTAGGGTTTTAAGCTAAAACAAACCTAACCTAATTTTTCTTTTTCCAATTTTTATTTTGAAGAATTGCTTTATTAGAAAAAAAAATTATGTTCAAGATGATGAACACTAAGAGCCAAAAAATTACAAAGCAAAGCTAAGAGAATTGTGAAACTCTAAAACAGAGGCACAATAAGTAAAACCCCAAGCTCAAGACCATTCAAACAAGGTGTGCATCAAAGAGGATTTCAACTGATCAATGGATCTCTCCATATTCTGAAACTTGCAAGAGTTGTGCTCCTTCTACACCAACCATGCCGAACATGATGGCAGTAAATTCCAAACTGCTGAGGAGTGCTTTCCAAACCAATTCCTCCACTCAAATGATAGCAATTTTGCATCTTTAGTCAAAAGGAAATTTTTTTCTTGAATGTATTTACTACGTTTGAGCTTCAAACGCATGCTTTTATTTTTGTTCTTTAATTTTAACTCCATTTATCTTTGCAATTAGATATCCTTTTTTATATTTCCTTTTAGTTGTGTTCTGGTGCCATGTTTTACTCTTTTGTTATCTTTCCTTGTTGTGGTTTAAGGACGCTCCGCCAAGTTTTTGAGTCATATAGTCATTTTGACAAAGAATTAGCATGGCATTTGTTTCGTCAAATTGTGGAAGGCTTGGCCCACATACATGGGCAAGGAATCATCCATCGGGACTTAACCCCGAATAACATATTCTTTGATGCCCGCAATGATATCAAAATTGGGGATTTTGGTCTTGGTAAGTTCTGGATTTTATAATTTGATTTTTTTGTTCTCTCTCTCTCTCTCTCTCTCTCTCTCTCTCTCTCTCTCTCTCAATTATATATATATATATACACACACATATATATATCGAAATATAAATTTTAAGGGTGCTTGTTAATTCTCAAGTATAATATAACGCACCAAAGGTAGTTTATTGGCTTTCATCCTTATTTGACTAATATTGCTATTGTAAGGAGAACACACGTAAAAATGTGTTTGAGAGCTACTTAATGTTGAAGGCTACTATTTGAAGGCAACTATTTTGTGCATGGCCTAAAAAAACCAAATTTATTTTTTTCCGAAATAATTAAAGATTCCAACTCTCAATCTTGCACAATTCCAGCTGTTAGAAAGAGAAAGTATGCTATGTTGTAATCTTTTAGAAAGATACCATTGTTGAGGTATCTCTTTTTCAAACTCTTCTAGAAGATACTATTGGTGAAGTGTCCTTACTAGTTTTCACTATCAGAATATTTTGTCATATTTCGCAAATGCTTCTTATATGTATAGGGAATGGAGTGGGTGAAGGTTGAACGTAGAAATTAGTTCCTTGTTTTCATGTTACTTTTCTTATTTGCATTACCATATTTTCATTAAAGTGGTATTTGAGCAAATAATTTGAATTTCCTTATCACTTCTTTCTTTTTTCATTTTTCATTTTATTTCCTCAATTCTCATTCTACTTTATTTTGGGTTGAATTGGGATGAACGATTTGTTGAGTGATGTTGGAAGGTGTATAAAGAGGTCGAAGAGAACTGCTGTCTTCATCACCATCGTTGCCATTGAAGCTTGATGGTTTGTTGCTCCCTAATATTCAGGATGTTTATCTTTGGTTGGAGTTTTTTTGTGAGGATTTCTGGTGGAGTTTTGGAGGTTCATAGTGGTTTTCAGTCATTTTGATATTTCTAACACTGTCATGTTGGTTGTTGACTTTTTGTATTTTTTTTTTTGGGGCATTTTCAACGTTTGCATGTTTTTCCGGTCTTCAGTGACCTATGTCTATGCTAACGTGATGGTTTTCTTAAGTTCTTTAGTTCTTGGTGCACATTGTTCCGGGATAGCACTCACTTGTTTGGCTGTTTGGCTGTTGTTTGTGCTTGGGCTCAACTTATTTGGGCTCATTGTTTTGTGATCGAGCTCAGGGTTTTAGATCAAAGACCCAAACCCTATCTCGGCCCAAAACCAAGACCCAACTTCAACCCAGTTTTAAACTGTGTCAACCTAGATCCAAGGTCCAAAACCCAATTTCAACTCGAAACCAACTCAGTTCAATCTAATCTAAGTCATTCACCCCTCAAGTTGGCTTGATTTGATTGATTTTGGTCGGCATGCACCAAATATGTCAAGTTCAGTAGTTTTTTAGCTAATACAGAGCATTTTCTAGTTGGTTCACCCATTTTTCAGCCAGTATAGAGAATTTTTTATGCGCATCTACAAAGTCTATTTGGGCATGTTTACAATGCATTTGCTCTAGATTTGTCTCTTTCTTGTATGACAAATGCAAATAGTATTTCAGTCTTGAGCAAGGTTGTCAAAGTTTGGTAGAGTATTACTCTCAAGTTATGGCCTTTATGGGTGTTCTTGAGGTAGGGGGTGTCTATGGGTCGGGCTAGGTTGGATTACCCACCAACCTGCCCCTCGACCCAACTATATTGGGTCCTAGTAATCCAAACCTGTGACCAACTGATGGAACACAGGTTATCCATCATCAAGCCATCAGACTTTCGATGGTTGGATCAGTCGAAACCACTGTCCTCGTTGATGGTAGCATATGGCAGAGATCTTGAGATTTCCATCTAATTCGGCGAAGATCTCATCAAATCGGCGAAGATCTCACTAGATTTGATAGAGTTATTGTCAGATATGGTGAGATCTTTGTTACATCCAGCAAGATCTTCATTGGATCTAGAAAAATTTGAAAAGTGAAGAAAGGTGGCCAGGTGGAGAGTGACTAACAATGGCTAGGAATGGCAGAGGGTCACACGGGTTGGTCAGAGCCAGTTTTTTGGATGGCGCCTGCCACTTGAACCAATGTTTATCAGGTTCAACGATCTCCCTTGTCATCAACCGACACATTGCTTGGATTGGCAGATTTCAGTTCAGATGGCCCTGAGTCAAGCACATTTATCAGGTTAGTCTAGGTGGATAGCCCAAACTTGTGGAGAGGAATTGTTGTGAGCCTTGACTTTGAGCTGGGGGAGTGGGCTTATCTCAAGCTACTGCCATTCTAACAACTTTTAATATGTGTTTGAGGGAACAAGAAGCTCTGCAATTTTATGGGATGTTTGCAAATTGTGGAACTTTGTAGGTAAGGTTACCTACTGGTTGGATTTGCCAACACATTCATGTGTCTCAACTGAAGAAGAAGCTGGGACAGGTGGTTCATCTCGTGGTGAACTTGCCCAAGCTCAATGATGAGGATGTAATGGCTTTGGAAACCAATTGATTGTAGACTTTCGTTGGGTTAAGTTTGGTCAGAATATTGTACAAGAAGCATTGGTAGAGTGGCATGAGCTTCTAGAAGAGGATGCAATGTGGGAGTTGTATGAGGATCTGCAATGTCAATTCTCTTGGATGAATCTTGAGGATAAGGTTTGCC
This sequence comes from Quercus robur, assembly GCF_932294415.1. Taxonomy (NCBI): domain Eukaryota; kingdom Viridiplantae; phylum Streptophyta; class Magnoliopsida; order Fagales; family Fagaceae; genus Quercus; species Quercus robur. Next base: position 11,863,710 of record NC_065543.1, on the reverse strand, counting down.
TCTCCGCCCGCGGGCGGGGGGGGGGGGGGGGGGGTGGGGAATGCATGACCAAGAAGACACTTTACATGATTGTGCATGACTGCATGGACATTCACATGGTGGTTTTTTAGATTAGTTGGTTAATTATTTGATTAGTTTTATCAAACTAAGAATTCTCATAGTTTAGGAGTTGATTAGAGTGATAAGTTGTCTGTTAGGAGTGACGATGTTCTTATCTCGTAAACTGTAGAATAGGATAGTGCTGACTGGCTACTTAGGCAAGTATTTCATTGTAAAGATATAAGAGGAATTTCAGCTTGATTATCTCTTCCTCTTTTTCTAGGAGAACCGTTGGACTATCTCGAATTTGACTAATATTTGTAATTTTCTCCCACCTCAATTTGATGGAGCCAAGTTCTATCAGGTTTGTGAGGCTTTTTAATTACTTGCAGATTTTGGAGGAATAAACAAATACTTCAAAGCCATTACTGCCATTACTGCTATATACAATGTTCAAGTGCGTATTCTCTTTGGGTGATTGCCTAAATATTTAGTATACTTTTTTTAGCTGCTCTTTTGCCCTACAATTTTAGTTCATTTTTGAACTTCCATGTTCTGAGATCTTATAAACCACTTAGGGTCTGTTTAGATACCGCTTATTTTGCTGAAAATACTATAGCAAAATAATTTTTAAATGTGTGAATAGTGTCGTGAGACCCATTTTCACTGGAATGCACTGAAATGCGCTTCTCAATGAAAAAAAAAAAAAAAAAGAAGCGTGAAACGCTGGAAAACGCAGACGCATTCAATATAATCAGCACCCAAACGGGTACTTAGTCACTTTAAGCCTAATGTTCAATGCCTTTTCAAAACAGTCAAGGCATCCAGATTTTGGCCTCTGGGCCTAGCAGTTATAATATACAAGACTAAACTAAAAATTATGTTGTTATCTTTATGTATTTGAAGTTACTTAGAAAAAAAAATATATGTAAAGGGCATGAAATCATATGATGGCATTTGATAAATGGCTGCTTCTGTTAATTTTCTTGATAAACAATTACAAAATGGTGTACTATAAGTTGTTCTTATATCTTTGTTTCAGCCAAGTTTTTGAAGTTGGAGCAGTTGGATCAAGATCCAGGCTTTCCTTCAGATACGGCTGGAGTTTCAATTGATGGTACTGGTCAAGTTGGTACCTATTTTTACACTGCACCAGAAATTGAGCAGGGATGGCCTAAGATTGATGAAAAGGTGAATGTTGTGTTGCTACTGTGATTTTTTTTACCTAAAAAAAATATCTGCTCCTGCAGCTATGAAGTCTTATAACTTGTCTTCTCAACTTTTTATCATGCAAATTTTTGGGTCATCTTGGATTACAGGCTGATATGTACAGCTTAGGAATTGTGTTCTTTGAGCTTTGGCACCCATTTGGGACAGCAATGGAGAGACACGTTGTTCTCAATGATTTGAAGCAGAAAGGACAACTTCCTCCAGCTTGGGTTACTGAATTTCCTGACCAGGCATCCTTGTTGCAGCGCTTAATGTCTCCTAGTCCGTCTGATCGTCCCTCTGCCACTGAACTTCTACAGCATGCATTTCCTCCAAGGATGGAATCTGAGTTGTTGGATAGTAAGTAATTAAGATAATTGTATTTAATACATCAATGTTTTAAATTCTCAGTTCTTATAACTTAGCATAAAAACTAAAAAAAGAAAAAACTGTGTTTGTGAATTTTTGTTTTTGAATATTTTGATAACTTATAATATAAATTGACACCATAATTAAAAATTGATGAGTGATCATTTTTTAATTTAAGTGGAATCCCTCCCCCTCCAAATTCCCCCAATTTGGGGAAAAAAATTAGGGGTTTGGAGGGGTAAGATACCCCTGCCAAATTCATTAAACCCTCCCCATCCCCTCTCCTCACCTCTATCCAAACCCACTCTTATATTGACAAATTACAAAACTTTATTAAAGAAAAGCCCTATACACAAGGAGTGTACTAAGGGTACAACACAATTAAGCTCTCAAGTTACAATGATCAATCAAGTCTAAAAGAGAAATAAAAGAATATGATCCTAAAGCTAGCTTAATTACATATTAAGCGTCATAACTTTGGCCCTTTTTCAATTTGGTTCCTCAAGTTTTTTTTCCATCCCTGAACTTCCAGACCATGTTCAATGGGGTCTTTTTGTTCAGTTCCATCAATTGGGTTGTCGTTAAGTCTCCTAAAACAACATTTTTGAATTTTTCTTTGATTTTATCCGTAATTATTTTCTTTTCTCCTCTACCACCCCCTCCACTGCCTTTCACTGCCGCTGCCTTTATCCCTTCTGCTTTTGCTGGCTGCTGCTTCCTTTTTCCTTGCCACTATTGCCTAAATCCAGCCACACCTTTGTTGGCAACGTCACCCAAAACCTGACTTTATGCTCTTCAAAATTTAATCAAAACCCTTTATCATCCCACATCACCAAATCCATCAAACATCAATCTAGCCAATATGCCAAACCCCCAAAAACATAAAGAACAAATTCAATTGTCTCTGCACACTGAGAGCCTAACCACCATGAACAAATGCAAAACCAAGAGAGAAATAAAATAAAATAAAAAGGAGATGGGATAGGGTAATTTTGATAGGGATGTAGATCAAATTTAACCCCTTCCCCTGGAATGAGTCTATTAAAAGGGGTTGGGTTTGATAAGAGAAAATGGTGCCTGTTTGTGCATTGATGAATACTGAACAATAAGCAATCTCAGATTTAATTTAATAACAGAACTGAGAGCTCTAAGAGATTTTTTGTCACACTAAAGATGGGGAAGGGGGATCAGAGTGTGTGTGGGTGAGAGAGAGAGAGAGAGAAAAGAAGAAGAAGAAGAAGAAGAAGAGAAAAAATGTAAAAAAAATTTAACTGTAAAATTGGGAAAAAAAACTGTGACTTTTTGGGAGCTTAATGGCAGCTTAGTTGACAGAAATGGACGTAAGGGCCACATTAAACCTAGTTAAAAGTTTAGGGCCATAATTGAAGAAAATTGAACTTTAGGGACCAAATAGAAAATGGATCAAAGTTAGGTGTGTAATATGTAATTTTCCCTTTTTTAATATATGTGTGTGTGTATTTCTTTCTTAATTTAAAAAAAAAAAAAAAAAAAAAAAAAAAAAAATCCTATTTTCACATTTAGCTGACAGGTTACACTTTGACCCCACCCATTAGATAGGTGCTCAAGGACTGTCTAGAATACCTCTATTGTTTCCATTCTTTTAGTGCTCAATTCTTTGTGATTTTGTGAATTCTTTTTCCTATCCAGGGTGGTTTTTCTTCTTCCTTGTCATGTATCATATTCTTTTTCTCTGTTCATCTGATACTGATGTTTTTATAGATAATTCTGAATGATTTAAACCTGGCCCTGGCAAATCTTGTCACATATTAGTAATTATTTTCATATTTACTTCCTTTCTAAACAAATGAGAAGTGCTACATCCATAACATTTTCACAATACTTAATACAGCAAATCATAGGTGGTAAGTTGTAATTGGTTCTAATTTGAATCCACCACTTAAATTACTTTTTTGCCTCCCGTAATAGCCAATAACAACCTGCCACTTAGGATTTTTTGTGGACATAGCATTTCTCTAATCAAATAGAGTTCCATGTCTCTATTTCAGAGTTCTTTTTGATAGATAGCTCTTTGATTAACTTAACTAACTGCATTCTGTCCATATGTTCAGATATTCTACGAACAATGCAAACTTCAGAGGACAGAAGTGTGTATGATAAAGTTGTCAATGCTATCTTTGATGAAGAGATGCTAAACGTGAAAGACCACCACCATCATGCTGGTGAAATGAGGTTGGCTGGAGATGACACCTCTATTCAGTACACAGATTTAGACACTGAGGTTCGTGATTGTGTTGTTGAGGTAACAAGGGAAATTTTCAGACAGCATTGTGCAAGGCATCTGGAAATAATACCCATGCGTTTGTTGGATGATTCTCCACAGTTCAATAGGTTCCTCACTTATCAAACTCCATGCAATCTTGTTTACAGTAGAATTTATCTATTTATCTCTCAGCACAATTTGTTTGTAAATGCTATAGTTGGCTAATTATTTTCGATATTTAACGGGAAGGAAAACTGTCAAACTGTTGACACATGGAGGAGATATGCTTGAACTTTGTCATGAGCTGCGTTTGCCTTTTGTTAGCTGGGTAATCTCCCACCAGGTATTTACTCACAGGGAGTTGTGATTGTTTTCTTTTGTGTCATTTTTACTAACTGACATGAAATTATTTGAGCAATGCTATGATGATTTGAGTGTTCATATTATGTCTTACATATATAATCTTTATTGTCTGGATAAACTCTCTCATTTTGCTATATTATGCTAAGGATATGCTGGTTTGGCATGACACCTTTTGTTCTTTAATTTTTAATTTTTTTCCTTTCTAGTTTTTACTCTCTCTTTTTTAAAGCATATCTGTAAAGTTTGTCTTATAGTAGATTTGTAAAACTTTCCCTTTAACATAATAGGTATTCTAGGACCATACACCGATCCTGATATATTTCTCCACTTAATCCACCCTGCTTTTATCTTGTAAGTCACATCCTCTTCTATCCCTCTATTCATATGATATACTAATCCAAGATATCAAAAGCTCTTACTTTGACATCTCTTAACATTCAAGTTCTACAATCCCTTGATGTTGACTCTACGTTTAGTTTACTCACTAAAATCATATCATCTACAAAATGCGTACACCGAAGGACTTAATCTGTAATTGGTCTAGTAGATTCATATGTAACCTGTGTAAAAAGATATGGAAATTAAGTTAATCCTTGATATGAACCATTATGATATGAAATTCACTTGTGATGCTTCTACTTGCCTTAGCTAGTTTTTTAAATATTCTTTTCTCCTACCTTTGTTCATGAACCTTAAATTTAGCCTCTCAGACTATCTTTATCCCTTCCTTATTTGCCACTATAATTTTCATAACCAACTCCATCTCTATATTTGTGTAGGTTTCTATTGCTCTCTTTCTTTAATCTAACTGCCACTTGAACCTCCACATTACTTGACCACGTCTCCTTCGTCAATAACCCACATCCTTTTGATTCTCTATGTACTTCTTTAGCCACTGTTTTGATACAACTAGCCATTTCGGGCCCATCTTATCAAAACCTGATAGAGAAAGTGTCAAAGTGCTAATTTTATAAATCATAAGTGAATAAAGTGTTACATTTCTCTAAGCATATGATTTACAAATGCAAGTGTTAACGGCAAAATTTAATGGAGGTTAACAAGATTGACCTTTGGTGGGTGAACTGAAACTTTTTAAATCTTAGATTGTCAAAAGCTTAGTCTACATTACTGGTAGTTAAAGTTTAATTATCACCCCCCCTCCCCCCCCCCCCCCCCCCTTCCTCTTCAAAACAACCAAGTTTTAGTCCTAAAATTTTGGGGTCGGCTATGGTCTTTAACAGACTAATTGGCATATATTCTTTTTAGCCATTCTATCCTATCCAAAACCATACTCTGTCACCTCCTTATTGACATGTCCTTTTCAATACTTCTACTGATGTCTACTATTGTTATTTTTAAGTCTTCGTCTACCTTTTTCTGTTCACTCCACTTAAATTAACTCACTCTTCTTGTTTATTTATCATTCTCCTATGCTCATGACCAAACCATCTCAAGTGAGTTTCCCTTCTTTTTTATCAAAAGGGTCCAACCAATTTTTTTAAGTGATTTTCTTCATTTTGAATCCTATTTTTCCTTCTATTTGTACTGATCCATCTTAATATGCTCATTTTAGCTATATTCATTTGGATGGAGCTTAACTATTCTTATAGAAATTTTATAAAATTTTCCTATTAATTTAATTGGTTTCCTACAATCACACAATACTCCTGATGAGATTCATCACTCGATCCACCTTGTTCTTGTCCTATGATTCACATCCTCCGTCCTTTTGAGTTATTGATGCAAGATATCTAAAGCACTCAATCTTTGGTACCTCTTGACCATCAAGTCTTACAACTCCTTCATCTTTGTTTCTATTTTTATTTAACTTTCATTTCATGTACTCTGTTTTAGTCCTACTTAGCGCAAAGCCTTTAGATTCTAAAGCATCTCTCCAAATTTAGAACTTGACATTAAATCTATATTTAGTTTCTTTTAATAAAACTATGTTATTTGCAAAAAGCATACACCAAGGGACTTTATCTTGAATTGATCTAGTGAGCTCATCAATAACCGATGCAAAGACATATAAGCTTTATTGCTAATCCTTGCTGCAAATACGTAGTGGTTGGATATTCACTTGGGGTGCCTCTAATTCTTGCCCCCTCCACACCAAAAAAAGGGAATATTACGAAGTATTAGACTTAAGTTTCAGGTTCAAACATGGGGAGTGTTCTGGCCTAAACATGAGGGGAGAGTTGAAAAAAAGAGTTGACCATTATATGGATGCCTAAGCTGTTGAAACAATTAGTTATTAGAATCTGGAACATGTAAATCTAGGGAACTACTAAAATAATATATATATCAGCAGGATATGTAGGTGTCTTAGATTTTTTTAGGAGCAAAAGCATATGCCAAACCCACCTATATTAGCTCACAATTAATCAGGAAATTATTGCACTTTAAAGTTATATTTAATAGCTTGTTTTTTATGTTGCTTTTCACTTTCTCAAGGTTTAGATCACTCACTCAATTATGAACGTCTTTCAGTTTTCAATTGTTGCTTTTTACAATGTCAATTGCTTTGACATTCATGCTTCTCTATTCATTGCTAAACATTAAAATTAAGTTCTATAGAAATAAAATGTGTTTCTACCGTCTATGCTGTAGAGATCTTCATTCAAACGCTATGAAATATCGTATGTCTATAGAAGAGCAATTGGGCATTCATCACCGAATCGCTATCTTCAGGTGTGGATTACAATCATTGAAATTGTTATCGGGTTTGGTATCTTATTCCTTTTTATTTTTGGAAATGAATATATGGAATGATCTTAATGATTCTTTTGTGTTATATATAAGTTGAAGTCCTCTTTATACTGTATTTGTTGTCAACAGGGTGATTTTGACATTATTGGAGGTGCATCTGCATTGACAGAGGCTGAGGTTATCAAGGTGCTTCACTCTTCCGTTATACCATGCTCCCCCATGCCGCACCCCCCTCTCCTCCCCATCCCCTTCTTTTGGAAATCAAAGTAATGGAAGCATTTTGTGATTTCAATTATTAATAATTAGTTTAGTTTCTTTTCAAAGGTATGAAAAAGGGTAGAGGGAGATCTTAAATGACATTGGTAGAAGCAGTAAAAAAGAACAAGTTAATTAATGGGGGAGAAAGAGAGTAAGTTTTTAGATATGATAGAATGTGGAGAAAAATATATGTGGCCAACTTTGATTAGTCTGTTGATGATCCATAACCATTGAAAGTTCTTGAACTAGGGTTTTATTGTCATTCTTGTTGATGTAGTTAAGTAGCTTAGTTTTTTGTCTGTTTTCTTTAGAGAGCTTTTGGATGCATTTTGCTGATTGCTTATTTGCTGAATGTACTGTAGAAAAGGAGGTTGGAAAGCTTTTTTTTTTTTTAATGGTGTAGGGCCCATCAAAATAATCTCAAAAGGCCCTAAAAGCTGGATTTTTTTGGGCTTGCCAAATGCACATTGATATTCTTTTGTTCCTTAAAAAATTCTTAAACATTGTGATCCTTGAGTTTTGCTTTCATGTATTACTTGAAGCCTTCAGTGGCTAGTCACTTTGAAACATAATAAGGGCATCATTACTTTCTTTATGGGCTACTCTCAATAACAACTTTTCAAAAAAAAAAACGCAGGCATGATTGTTAAAATGATGAGAGTTCTTAAGGTGTAATGAATGTATACAAAATTTCTCCTAAAGATTGGAAGCAAAATACAGTTGCTCAACAGAATCTAGAAAAGAAGAAAGATGGATGCAACCCAAAGCAAGCATCCAGCTGATATTGTAAACTAGTGTAGAGAGCTCCATTCATACACCATTTACTATATATGTTTAATTGATGAATTTTAAGATTAAAAGCTAAATTTAGTGTGAAACTTTTTCTACAGTTAATTTAGCATTTACTTCCTCACTCCTTTATTTTCAATAAATATTTTTGGTCATCAAAAAGGATATTAAATTAGTATACGATAAAGATTGTGCATGTACGTAAGTGCATGTTTACATATATTAATTAAGACTTCGTATATTTGTTGTGGTCTCAGTAAATGTAGAATTGTCAGCGGGCAAGGGGTTGGGAGACTCAAAAATACCAAAGATCCACCACTACAGTTTCCATTTCAGTTTGAAAAATCTAATTTGAATAAGATCTTTGCTGATATAATTAAAGCCTTTGTAGTTGATTTTGACATGATGGGTTGCAAAAAAGAATGGAAAATCAGTTGTATTTTTTTGGGTAACAGAAATTTTATTAATTAAAAATTTACTAAGAATTCATAGGGAAAATAAATTATGTATAGTAGCTATAAAACTAACACTAAGTTGATCGAAAGTACAATGCATGTAGTATTTTTCTTAACAATATGAGACCACATTCTAAAAAATTTCATTGAAAATTTAATATCATTATTATCTGTTCATAACCTTCTATTAAGAGTTTTATAACTTTTAAATAGCACTACTAGGCTGTAAATATTTTTTTCCATTAAAAAAAGTAGCTTCTGTTCCAAAGTAAAAAGATACGACATACTTAATTTTTCATGTAACCTTCTTTTCCCCCCAATTGGCAGTATACGTTAGCTTCCCTAAACAAATCACTGTCAACACCTTACAATTTTGGACATGGTTGACTAGTCCCTACGTTTTTCCTTTCATTATATATATATATATATATATATAAAAGATAATATGGAGTAGACAGGAAAGGAGCTCCCAAGAATTAAAAGCAAGATAAAGGATCTAAAATATCTAGAAAAACATCTATTTGTGTTGCCAGAAACAGATGTCTAATGAGACGACAATCTCAAAATTGAAGTTTCAGCCCTTTTGAGAAAACTTGACCTCTCAAATTGCACCTCCTATCCTTGTAAGAGTAAGAGGATGAGGTGATGAGTTTAAGACTCACTATGTGTGTATGTGTATTTGTATGTGTAAATTACTATAAAAAAAATAGAATCCATCCCTCAAAAGTTCTCATGTTTTTCAAACCATATTGTCCATATAAGACAAAAATGCAAACAAACTGACATGGTATTAGAGCCTTGGTTTGAAAAATAGATCTTTAGTTTGAATCCTAGGAAACCCCATTTGGTTATTTCTTATGTTCTTCATGTGCAATGCTCACATTTGGTTATTCAGCATGCTTGCACATAAGGGAGGGAGGGTGTCAGTATGAGGTTGAAAGACAGTTAGCCCACTTCCTGTCAGCTTAAGCATTTGAAAGTGATGGTTTACTACAACTATCATTGATTGACACATGGCTTATGTTGACATGAATCTGGGAATCACGCCTAAGAAGCAAAGGTCACTAGTTTGAAACTCCCCTTCCCCTTCCTTATGGGTTAGAATTCACCATCAAAAACATTTCTTTGTGCCCATAGTGAAACTGTATATGGTGTGTATTACTTTATAATCGTGGCTTATTTTGCAGGTGACAATGGACATTGCAACTCGTTTTTTTAATCCAGATTCATGTGATATTCATCTAAATCATGGGGACCTTCTGGATGCAATTTGGTCTTGGACAGGGGTAAAGGCAGAGCATAGACAGAAAGTAGCAGAGGTATGTCATTAACATACTTGTAACTTAGCATCATTGAGTATGAGAAGTATGACCTGACAATTGATTCTGTTTCTGAATGAAGCTTCTTTCTATGATGGGTTCTCTGCGTCCTCAATCCTCTGAACGGAAATCAAAATGGGTGGTCATAAGGCGTCAGCTTTTGCAGGTTTTTGGAAAATGATTTAGGAAAAAAAAAAAAAAAGCTATACATATGGTTTCCTGCAACAATTATTTTCTTGGAGTTATTTACCAAGATGTGTAGTCCACATTTTATTTTGTAGTGATTTTTATTATATGTCATGCATTTTAGAAAAATGTAGCATTTGTAGGTTGCCTGATCTGTTCTCTGTAATCTTTTATCTTTGTATTTAATAATGCTCTTCTTTTTTCTTTTGATGAAAATTGTTTATCGCTTTGGAAACTAGGGAATCGTGAGTAAATGATTTACTAATATGAATATTAACTGAGGTTAAAATTGTTTGGTATATGGTTATGTTTTCTTGAGTTTGATGTCATGCAGTTGACCACTGGAGTATGGCTATCCCTTAAATTTATGAACATTGAAGTCAAGTGGATATATGTGCTAGACTTTCTATGTTGTAGCTAGAACTTTCATGCTATCAACCATTGGGCTTGCTAAGGTTGCTTATGTAGACCCATCAGTCCAAATGTGTTGTACATAACTACTCCACACTTAATAGTATCTGCTCTCTCCAACATATAATTGTCAATTCTTTTCTTTTTTTTCCCAAAATACGGTTGAGTTTTTTTTAAATTCCTTGTTCATTTTTATCTGCTGTCCTAACATATGCCACAGAGCCTATTAATTCTTTTCCAAATAATCTTAGTATTTCCGAACCACCAAAGTTCTTGTTTGCATTGTTTTCTTTGCCCTAAAAGATCTTCATGAATTGTGACTATATTCTGACTTTAATTAATTTGGCAAGAGAGAAATAACTAGTATTTTGAAGACTCTAAAAGGACAGTAGCTGACTTAAAACTATTCTTCTTTAAAACACTATTGGATTGGATGTCAATCTTAGGAAGTCATATTACTTCGGTTTATGATTTGATGGATGCTTGTAATTTGTGTATTTGATTGTTTTGGTCCCCAGTTGTATACTTGGGTGAATCCTTTTCATGATTTGAATAAAATGTCCATTACTTATAAAAAATAATAATAATAATAATAATCTTGTGAAGGGAATGTCATGAACATTTATATAGCCAATATAATATGGTTAAGGTGCATCTTATTTATTCTTCTTAAATTTCATTCTCTTACAGGAACTCACTCTAGCAGAAGCTGTTGTAAACAGGTTGCAAACTGTTAATTTAAGGTTCTGTGGAGCTGCAGATCAGGCACTTGCTAGATTGAGGGGAGCCTTGCCAGCTGGTAGAATGCTATTGTTAATTTTTATATAAATCATATGATAGAATATATGCTTATCAGCTACAATACTAATGCAGATAAACTTACACGCAAGGCACTTGATGAGTTGTCAGATCTCTTTACCTACTTGAGAGTTTGGAGGGTTGCAAAACATGTTTATATTGATGCATTGATGCCACCAACTGAGAGTTACCATAGAGATTTGTTCTTTCAGGTATCATTTCTCTGGTTTTTATTATTTTCCTTTAGGAGTAAGCATATCAGTAATTAAATGCCACCCTTAACTCAGTAATTGCTAGCCTAGTGAGAATGTGAAATTTCACCATTCCAAATGATATTGCCCAGTCTACATCACTTGTAAAAATTAGTTGGGATCAGCCATGTGCTGGTTTTTGTTCTATGGTCTCTGAATCTTAGCTTTGCAGAACCCTATGTGCGACCATCCAAGTTATCCTTGTTCTTTCTCTTAATTCATCCATTTTCTTTAATCTTGACAAATTCCATTTATCCTTCTTAACATCAAAATATATTTCTCAACCTGTTTTTTTTTTTTTTTTTTAATTTTTTTTATAAGAAAGATGTATATATAAAAAGCTACCTTATGCAAAGAGCACAAAGCAGTCCAAAAAATTACAAGGAAAAAGAAAGAACAAAAAAGAACTTAATTTCAAACAGAGAGAGAAGCAATGAACAAGGATAGGGAATCACTAGATGTGAGTCTCCAAGCTCGAGACCAGTCAACCTGATTATACCCAACTAAACTCAGCTAAACCTTTAGTGGGCTTGACTATATATCCTTTTACACCACTTGGCCCTATCTGGAACCTTGTACCCAATTATCTCTCTTAAAATAATTTATTTCAATGTAACTTCTACCTACATTATTTTTGTCCTCTTTTTTGCTCTTAGTGCTAATTCATATTGAAATGATCACTCTTCCGCACTGATACATACGTAGGCCTTAGTTGCACATTGACGTAGGAAAAATTGTGGGTATTTGTCTGCGTGTGCTTATGGTGTGTTTAGGGTTTAGAGAATTTGTGGATTATGGTTTAGAATTGTTGAAGAAATGGTTATGGGGTTGTGCTAGGAATTAAAAGATGGTTTGATGAGTTATTTGATGGCTATTTGGTAGGAGAAAGTATGTGGGATTTAGGGTTTTGATAGGTTAAAGAAAAGGGCTTGATATGGAGTTGTAAGGAAGAAGAAAAAGAAATAATTTTATGGTGTTTTGGGTTGTATGAATAGTACCCTTGAACAAAGCCATAAGAAAGACTCAAAGTAAAGAGAGAAGAGAAAGGGAGGAAAGAACACACAAAAACCAACATGTCTCAATACTAAAAAACAGTCAATATTATATCAATTTACTCCATCTCTCCTTGAGTATCATAAGAATAAATATGTAAGGACTTTTTCTTGTACTAGTAGTATTAGGACTCCTAGTTTGAATAAACTAAAAACCTAATAAAAGACTAATTTGGACTCAAAAAAATAAAACCTATAATACTTTGGATTTCCTAGAAAATTATATTGACTAAACTACAAAATACCTGTAATTTGCAGGAATTGCAGAAATTACAATTTTGCCCAATTAGCCATACCTAATAAATAAAAACCCAAATAAAAAAAAAATATTTTTACCCTAGGAAACATGTAATAGACCTTTAAAAACACATAACATTCACTTCAATTGGACTTCAATTGTCAAAATAAATCTTGAATATATGAATTTGTAAAATAGTAATAAGTCAATCTTCCATGACTGTATCACACATACCAGACTATCTTAAAAAATTCTCTCTCATTTTATCTTCAATTAATGTCTGCCCCACCTTCTTACAAATAGCTTTACTCCTTATCATGTCTTTCCTATCGTTGCCACATACATTTTTACATCTTCATCTCTTACACTCAATTTATGGATTATTGTTTATCCAACATGTTGAACCATAAAGCATAATTGGTCTTTTGTGCAGTTCTATGAATGTTTTCCTTTGGCTTTGTTGGTATTCACATAGTACTTCTCTCTTCTTCACCCACCTTACCCTAATTCTATAAGAAACATCCTTCTCAGTCTCTCTATCTTTATTTATAATCAAGCCAAAAAATAATCACTCTTTGGTATCTCTTGATCATCTAATGTGATCTTTTAATTTCTATTGCTGGTTTGACTAAATGAACATTCTATATTACTCGGTCTTAGTTGTCATCAACCTAAACCTCCTAGCTTGTAATGTGCATTACAATTCTAACATATAATTAGGAGAAATTACACTTTGTACTCTAAACTTTTAGAATGCACACTTAGCACCCTAAACTATAACCCATGTTACACTTTGCACACACCGCCATCAATTCTACCGTTATCTTGGATAACATCACGTGAAAAGACCCAATTGCTCCTCTTCTCAATCCCTTAAAAACAAAGGAGAAATTATTGGTTACCACCTTAAACTATACTCTCAATTACACCCTAAATTTTGGTTTTCCATCCAAGATAACGGCAAAATTAACGGTGAGGTGCAAAGTGTAACATGGGTCATAGTTTAGGGTGCTAACCGTGCTTTTTGAAATTTTAGGATGCAAAATGTAATTTGGGTCATAGTTTAGGTGGTAAAGTGTAATTACCCGTTATAATTAATAGCATCAATCAATACAATATCATCTAGTAATAACGTGTACCAATAGACATCATCCTAGACATTTGTGTGAACTCATCTATAACTAAAGAGTGTAAATAAGAACTTTACTTAATCCTTACAATTCTATTGTAAAAGGAAACCCACGTCACATTCCTCTAATATTTTTACACAAGTTACTGCTTCCTCTAGTGTATGTTTGTTAGTATTAATTAAGCGGACTGTCTTCAATCGTAAAATGCACCACACCTTTCTAGGAACTCCACAATGTGATGGTCTTTTCTCTTTATATTTTTATTGCCAGCCTGAGTAAGAAAAAGGCTCTCCATAATATATCATCCAAATATATATATATATATATATATCACCTTAGCATAACACAAATTGAATTTCAGGCACCATCATCTCCTTTCTTGACCGCATCTTAACCACCATTTTCCAAATTTCACTATATGGCTCATAAGTTTTACACCTTGATAATTGGTACCACTTTAGATATTCCCTTTATTTTTTTATAAATGGATTTTTATCTACAATGAGCGATAACTTAAATGGCACTTCCTCCTGCCATAAGAATAGGGAATATAAGGTTGTTGGTTCAAAACCCATTGGATGTTGTGTAACTTACCAATAAGAGAAGATTCCTTCTCTCTACTCTATAAGCATCTTAGATATTAAATCTTATTTAAAAAAGCCCAATCAACTACTACAAGGCTAAATCATTTGAACATTTCCTAACTAAAATAGAAATAACATAAAAATATACAACTTTCTCTATCATCTTTTGCATTGTATCCTTTAGCTCACAATAACAACAAAATCTTTATGAATTATTGATCCAAGATATCAAATGCTCTCGCTCTTTGGTATCTCTTGACCACCAAGTCTTGTTGCCCCTTCATCATTGTTTCTACTTTTTGATGAGTAATGTAAGAAATTTAAATTAGAAAAAACCAACCAATTACACTGGAAGTGAACTAGAGTGGCACAAATCAAGCCCAGATTACAACGATCAATAAGATCGGAGAGAGAAAAACAAGTATAAAAAGGCAAAACTACACTCTAATCATGGAGAGTACAGAAAAAGAAATATTTAATGTCAAGAATAGACCATTCACAATCCTCTAAACATCTAGCATTCCGCTCTTGCCATCTTTGTTTCTACTTTTACTAAACATACATTTCATGTAATCTGTTTCAGTCTTACTTTATAGAAAGCCTTGGTTCTCAAAAAAAAAATAAAAAATAAAATAATAATAATAATAATAATAATAATAAAATTTTGAAAGCCCTTAGATTCTAAAGCATCTTGCCAAATTTCTGATTTGACATTAACTCCATGTCTAGATTCGGCCACAAGAACTATATGATCTGCAAAAATCATACACCTAGGGACTTCCTCTTAAATCAATTAAGTGAGCTCATCCATCACTAGTGCAAAGAGTTATGGAATGTTGATCCTTGATGCATTCCTATAGTGATAAGGAACCCACTTGTGATGCCTCCACTTGTTCTCACACTAGTTACCACTCAATCATACATATTCTTAATCAACTTAATATACTTCAAAAGAACTCCTTTCTTTTCCAAAACCCACTCTCTATGGATCCTATCATGTGCTTTCTCTAGGTCAATTAAAGGCATATGAAGATCTTTACAGGCCTCCATATTTTACCATTAGTTATATAAGTTAGAAAATAGCTTCCATGGTAAAACACCCTGGCATAAAAACCAAGTTGATTCTCCGATATTGTTGTTTTGTGTCATAACCAGTTAACCTACACATTTAAACATTTACTCAAATATGTTGGGTTCCATGTTTATGAATGAAATGTTTACATTTTCTTACCCTTCTAAAATATCCTACTAAAAAGAGGTAGTACTTGGTGCACAAGACTCCCACTTTTGCAGGGTTTGAGAGAGGTGCTTAGTGCATGACCATTTGCTTTGGGTGGAAGGCATTTGCCATCACACCAAGGCCTGATCTCTCAAAATTTCCTACCAAGTGTTGATAAATATTTGAATCTGTTTTTGTTAATAGGAATTTAACCATGTTGCAATTTTCTTGTCTAGGTATATTTAATAAAGGAGAACAATCCTGGATCACTTATAGAAGGTGCATTGCTTGCTGTCGGTGGTCGCTATGACTATCTGCTTCACCAAATGTGGGGTCATGAATATGTAAGTTATTACCATTAATTTCTTTTGCCTACTTTATATTTTTTCCATTTACTTCCTCTGTTCTACTGTTGGTCCCTTTATTGTAATTTTTTTTATTCCATGACTCTTGTATGTATGCATAAGCACATGGCTTCACAAAAAATGAATGCAAAGAAACAAATAAAACTGTGTGTGTAATGTGCTTTTGGACACCCATTGTAGATCTACCTATTATATAGTATCCATCATTGAATTATTTTAGGCTTAATACTATATCAGCCTTTTACCTTTGCTTTTCTCTTTTCTTCTCTTTTTTTTTCCCCAGAAAACAAGTCCGCCAGGTGCTGTTGGGACTAGCCTCGCATTAGAGACAATAATTCAGCATTCTTCTGTAGATTTTATACCAATTAGGTACAATGTCCTCTTCATCTCTTTCTTTTAGTCTGTTAATTTTCCACTAACCCTAAAGTTTTTGGTCATCATTTTTCAATCTAAGTTGTTTCCACACTTGTCTATACTTACATTAGCAGAAGTGAAGCTAGCACCAGTATTCTTGTTTGTTCAAGGGGAGGAGGTGGTCTGTTGGTAGAGCGTATGGAACTTGTCGCTGAATTATGGGAAGAGAACATCAAGGTTTGAGATTAAACTTCTAAGCAAAGTAGGCTATTGTACTAAGTTGCTTTCTGCTCACTGGTTGATCATGTATATTAGGCTGAATTTGTCCCCACACCTGATCCAAGCCTTACAGAGCAGTATGAATATGCAAATGAGCACGATATAAAATGTATAGTCATCCTAACAGACACAGATGTGTCTCAAACGGGTTCTGTAAAGGTATTATTTCTACTGTCTGAAATTTCATTTCTGAATCTACTATTTTGCTTATATTATTTCCTGAAAGGAATATATATATATATATATATATATATATAAAACAGGGCAGCATGTCAATTTAGTTAATGAATATTGTAACTTAAATTACATATGTGAACATCAAAATTTTCAACTTCCTAGAAATACCTAGATCGCTTGATCCTTCTCTATCTTGAGTGGCATGAACTGCAAACCTCCTCACTCAAGTGGCCATACAAAAAGGTAGCGTCCTTTGGTGTTAACGTCAACATCTCATGGCTCCTGTTATTCTCCTTTTTCTGTGGGTTCTAGGGGCTGCAAGTTAAGGGGTAAATTTGGGGTGACTGCAGGCTCAATTGGAATGGTGTTACAATTTATGAATATGAGCTCGATATATTGGGGAAAATATAGGGCTGAATATGAACTCATTATATTGGTAGAGTCATTTGGTCCTTGAAATTTGCATTCATCAAAAGAGAACCTTCTACTGCTGAACAAGCTAATTATATCGCTGAATGATTGCGTTTTATAAAATCAACGACTTTTGTTTGAACAGAGAAAGCCTCATCAACGGTGTGGATTATGGGCTCACCGTGCTTATGACTCTCTTTTTTGTTGATAGGTAAGAAAAAATATATTCAAGACACTATAATATGCATGAAAAGATATTAATCAAAAAGTACAAAAAGATGGTCATCACCATTTGGTGGAGAATTCCAGTCTTCAACACAAACTCTTTCAAAGGTTTCATCCTTCAATTCAATTGCACACCCCAACCGACCCTCCAATACACCTTGTGGTGCATGTTCTACTGGTCCAGTATTATGAAATGACTTTTGATCTTCTATGTCATCGTTCTCATCATTGAGACCACTTTCTGGTATGTCCAATTTGTCGCGGTTGCCTTCCAGAATCTCTGTATGGGCTCCCGCTAGTTCCTACTGCTGAAGAGCTTGTACAACTTACAACAAATCTTCAATCATAAGCCTCATCTCAACCATCTCTATCTATGGGTCTTGATTTCCTCTACCTGACAACTTCTGCCACAACCTACCATACTTTAAAAATGCAAGCTTTTTCTTAGATCTGAATTTCGCAGCTTATATTTAGGATCTTTTGATGTGATGCCACTTGATGTAATGAGTAAAATTTAGGTCTGGTATAGAAGAAAGGATTGAGAAGAAATTCTAGCAAGAAACAAGATTAAAGCAAAGAAAAAGATAATAGAATTAAATCAGAACAATTAAATCAATTTCAAGGCTCAAAGAGCTCAAGAAATATTCAAATTTAAAATTTTATGAAATAAATAAGAAAAGACTGCCTAAAACAATTCAAAAGAGGCTATTTATTTAGATTTTAGTGACCCTAGAATCCTAAGCTCCTAACCCTTCATCTTGCATATGCCTTATGTGGTTAGTATGGAAGGAGCGCAATGCCCGAACTTTTGAGGACGTTGAAAGTCCTATAGATAAGTTGAAGACCTTGCTTGCTAGGACTTTGTTTGAGTGGTCTCGTATTTGGGGGCTTACGCATTGTAGTTCCTTGTCTGATTTCCTTAACTCTATTAGTCTTTCCTTATGATTTGACTATATCTGTTTCAAGGGCAGTGTGTTTACAATCGTAAACACATTGTTCTTTTTCATCAATAAAACTCTTATTATCTATCAAAAAAAAAAAAACCCTTCATCTTGCATATAACAATTAATCCTAATCATCCAACTTCAATAAAAGTCACATTCTAGTCACATGACCTTTTAAAATACTCAAGACTTAATAATAAATAAAACATGACATAGAAATAAAAGACAAATGGACTAATGGGCATTTTTGTTTTCCTTTTGGGCTTAAATTTTTCTACATCACAATTGCTAGGAAAATATACATAAGAATTATATTTTTTGACGAATTCTGCATATTTAGAGGGGAGAGGAGGAGGAGGAGAAAAAAAAATCTAAAAGAAAAAAGCCTGAACAAGGAACAGCAGCTTTTGTTGTCTGACTGAAAAAAATTTGTCACTTCGTGTACTGGTTCTATAAGCCATAGCTTGATCCTCTTTGCTGCATCTGCACAGGTTCAAATGTCAGGTGGTGATAGATCTTAACAAAAACATAGCTAAGAGGTGGGACCATTCTTAAGGATGGCTGCGTGGGGTTCAACCAAAAAATGACTTGTTTCTCACTAGGGCCATTTTTTCTGGATTCATTACTTTGCGATTATCATTGTATATTATTTGGGTTATGTATACTTAATGAGAAGTGTTTATACCTTGCAACTTCATAAGAAACAAGAGAACTTTGTTCCAACAAAGATTAAAATCTTGCATGGAGCTAACTTGTCCAAAATTCTCCAGAATGAGTGACACCTTTCTCCCTTAACACCAACTTCAACTCCTACATCTGTAAGGACACAGCCACATTATGAATTTGATCCTCTTGGTCCTTGGCACAACTGTTTGTACTTAGTAGCAGCACCGTGCACTTCCAGAATTTAATCAGTTTTAAACCGCTACTATATCCTTTTCATTGAAATCTGAAACTCAGTAATAATAATTATCAGAGTTCTTCACTTGATTCTGTTCGTATGATAAGTGGAGCCTAAACTTCAGGGCAACATCAACTATTTTTTAGGGGAAACAATGAAGACACGTTGACATTGAATCTGGGAGTTTCTATATAGACCCTTCTCTCCCCAAATATTCATAGTTCTCCTTAAGGCCTACTCCAGTAATTGAACCTTCCTATTAGAGCATTAGCATCTGGAATTCTAAAAAATTTGCATTTTTACACTCTAAAAAGTTACTTTATTTATTTTACAATACCATTTTACAACTAACCCAACATTCCAATTCTTATACTTCATATCAAAACCAACACTATTTATTTATTTTTTCTTTTCTCTCTCTCTTTCTCTATGACTTTTTTTCTCTCTTCCTCTCCATCTATCTCTCTCTCTCAATTCTCTTCGTGAAACCCAGCAACCATTGCACATCACAACTACAAACACATAGCACAACACAGCCACATACCCAAAACCAAAAGAACCAAAATCCGAAATAAAAAACTCAAAAGAACCAAAAGAAATATTTTGCAAAAACCCATCAGTCCACCACCATCAAACATCCACCACCACCACTGCCAATTATCCACCACCATCACCAAATTGCAAATACCCACCGCCACCAATACCCAGAACCAAAACACCCACCACCAAACACCCAACAAATACAGCAAATACCCACAAGATAGAGAGGTGATTATCTGAGTGATAGAGGAGAGAGAGGCGAGTCTGACGGCAAACCCAGGCCACTGTCTTCGCCGCTACCAAGTCGTCACCCTCCTCCTCAAAGTTGCCGCTAGCTACCAGAGAGAGACTAAAAGAGAGAGGAGAGATCTGTATGTGTTGGCTTGGTTGAGAGAGAGAGAGAGAAGAAAAATACGAAAAAGGAAGAGAGAGACTATAAAAAGCGTTATTTTATTTTTCCCATCTTGCTACAGTGAGTCCTAAATTTAGGACGTTACTGTAGTTGAGTTGTAAATTTTTTTACAGCTAGCCTCCCGGCTAATGCATGTATTTTGTGGTTTGATGCTAAAATATAGCAAATGGAGTTCAGCTCATGACCTTGGTGCTTGATTCGAGTTAATTTTTAGTTTTCTTGGTCATTAATATATTTCACATTTTTTTCACATTAAGTAGCTTCTTGTTAGTAAACATACACACATAATTGTATCCTCTGATGATGTATTAACTGCTTATTTTTCCATCTTTAGGTCCGTCATCTTGAGCTCAAGAAGGAGAAGAAAATTCAGAGAGAAAACCTAGTCAGGTTTTTACTGGAGGCGATGACAACACAATTTAGAAACCCCTCAATTTGGAACTAGGCATATCTTCCTCGATGACAACACAATTTAGAAACCCCTCAGGTTCATAAAATCATGATGCTTGGCTTTGGTCTTGTCTAATACCTTGGAGAAGCATTATAATCATAATAATATACTTCTGAACTGATATTGGCAGTTGTCTTATTGAGGTGTATAATCAATTACCCTATTGTTACAATAATGGTCACAGGTTATGGTCCTTTCTCTGGTAGCCCCTTTCATTTCACGAGAGCCAGACTTTCAACAGGAATCATCAGTCATATTCTTGAAAGGGCATTCGAGAAGTTTTGCATGTTTACATTTTACTTTTCTTTTTCCTGAAGACTCTTGAGATTTCTTTTGCTTCATAGTTAATTCCACATTTTAATGATGTAAATCTGTAAATATTTGAAACATGAACTAGTGGAATAGTTAGCAACTGATGAGTTAGGGCTATCAATTTCTTTCCCCCCTTTTATTCTATTTTATTTCTTCTTTCTCAGTTTTGTGTAAGTAGATATGTACATAACTAATATTCACACCAATCAATAGAAATGTCTCCCTTATTTTGCCTGAAATCAGATCTTCATTCTGTAATGTACCTTATATTAGTTGCAATCTTCAGAATGATACCACATAGTTTAACCTTTTGTGCCATCTGCGGCTTTTTCTTATCTTACTTTGCTGATACAAGATTTTGACATGGTTATAGAGCAACGATACAGGCTCATGTATGATTACAATTCTTATAAAACTGGGGATTTTTTTTCCCTGATAGTTCCTACTTCCTAGTGGATTTTTTGTTTTTCAACTGTTTCTAGGATTCTGTGATTTTAAATTTTTACAGTCGCCATCTTTGTTTGTGTCTTTTTAGTATTTCAATGGTTCAGTAAAAACCTTGTTCATCATCACACAATCAAAATCAATTCTCTTTTGATCACCTCATGTTCTTAGGTGCTGATTTGTGAAATTACTTTGCTTCGTGATATTTTTAATATCATGACCAGTGGGAGTGGATTGTGTAACTTGCCTTGTTTTAAATGGTGATGTGGTAATTTGATTGTTTCTTACATGTAATTGAAATTTTCGAGGAATTTTGATTGTGAGGTAAAATCCTCTTGCTTTATTAATTTGGGATTTTGTTGGAACCATGAAATTATTGTTTTCTAAGAGCATCCACATCAGGTAGTGGATAATCTTCTAAAATACAAAAACTCTTCTATTTTACACATTTTGGTCAAAAAAACACCCACATCAGTGGGTGTATAGTTGTGTAAAATCATATAAACATTTCCATGAGCTACAGTAACCGTGAAAATATACATGGTTACTGTAGCTCGTTTATACATTACTTTATTATTTGTTTCTCTCTCCTCACCTCAATCTCTCCTTCAGCTTCTACTCTAACCTCTCTCTCTCCGATCCCTCAGTCCAGCCTCCTCCATCAATCCACCACAATGCTTTGCCGTTCGCCTAGCTTTCATTGCCAGCGTCACCATCGATCCATCATAGTGCTTCGTCGTCCGCCCAATTTCTCTGCCAGCTTCACCGTCGATCTCGTTGTTTGATCAATGGGTTCGATCTCTCTGTCAAGCTTCACACTGCTTCACCGTCGATAAATGGGTTCAATCAATGGGTTTGATCCATCACAGTGCTTCATCGTCGATCTCGTTGTTTAATCAATGGGTTCGATCTCTCTGTCAAGCTTCACAGTGCTTCATTGTCGATCAATGGGTTTGATCCATCACAGTGTTCACCGTCGATCAATGGGTTCGATCAATGGGTTTGATCCATCACAGTGCTTCACCGTTGATCTCATTGTTTGATTTGTGGGTTCGATCTTGTTGTTTGACGGTGGCTGTGTGGGATGTCTTGGTTCTGTGAGAGAGATGAGAATGGGGGAAAAAATGAATATTTTATTAAATAAATGTGTATAATAGATAAACTGACGTGGGAGTTTTGTAAAAATGGATGTGTAAAATAGAAAAAGTCGGTTTTAGATGTGTAAATTTACAAAAATTTTGCATGAACTAATGCAAATGCTCTAACACAATTATCTGTTTTGGCTTGTTCCCGTCATTTGATACAAAATTGCCTTGAAAGGGGTGAAGGATGAATTGGAACATTTTTTATAAAAGTACAATCCCAGTAACAAATCCAGGATATACCAAATTGGAAAAAGAAAAGGCAATTTTGAAAATTTGAGATATTTTTTAGCCTATAATATTTTGTTCAGAAGTTTGGAAGGCTTGTTTAACATTTGGAGGGAGGATTTCAACGGTAGCTCCAAAGTAACCCAGCCATTTCAAAAACTTGGAAAATTGAATTCGATGTTTTTGTTGAAAATATAAATCACCAATGATGATAATCTTTTTTTTTTTTTTTTTGGTAAATTGTAAATTACACTCCTAAAGTTTAGGAATGTTTGAATTTTACACTTTAAAGTTTTAGAATTTGGATTTTACCTCTTGAAATTTGAAGTGTTTGGATTTTACATCTTAACGTTTTAGAATTTGAATTTTATCCCATAAATTTTAGGGGTGTTTGGATTTTACTTTCTAAAGTTTAGTGGTATTTGGATTTTACACCCTAAAGTTTCAGAATTTTGAGGTATTAAATCCAAACACTCTCAAACTTTAGGAGGATAAAATTCAAATTATGAAACGTCAATGTGTAAAATTCAAACACTCTCAAATTTCATAGGATAAAATCCAAATTTTGAAATTTCAAAATGTAAAATCCAAATACTTTCAAATTTTAGGGGTGTAATTTGTAATTTACCTTTTATTTATTTTTTTATTTGAAGATCGAATATGTTATAGCAGGCAATATTGATAGTTCCAACAATTGAAGTATTAGTGATTGAAATTTGGAAAAATCTATGAGATATATTTGGATTATCTTCCCAAGCAAAGATTGAGATTTGAGAGTATTTGGAGAATTTGATAGTTTGAAAACGCAATATTTGTATGGTATTCTGAGCAAAAATGGTTGAATCTGTGTCACTATCCAAAAGGAGGAACTTTACTTTTCCAGTCAAATATGAAAACCTCAAATGGTATGTTGGATTTTTTGGGAAAAAAAATAATTTAATGGGATTCCAACTATGAATCAACATTGATTTTATACCACATCTTTATAAAATTTAATTTCATATATATATATATATATATATATATTGAATTTCTTGGAAATCAACTTAATATACTCTCTCTTTTATTTTAGAGATTGAATTATTTCTTATTAAGCATTTACATATTCTATTCATTATACACAACATGTATATCCCCCTTAATTGAGCATCACCGATAATATCAAAGTTATATATATATATATACACACACACACACAAAACTTTGATCTTTTTTTTTTTTTTTGCTTTATCTTAGGTTGTCATAGCTTTTGAAAGTTGACATTTTTTCACATCATTATTCTAAGAGTTGTGCTACATTCACTACATTTTTTACATCGCTTTCACAATAAATCATAGGTGGTAAGTTATTATTGGTTTTAATTTGAATTCACAACTTAAATTACTTTTTTGCTCAATTGCAACAATCAATAATAACCTACCACTTAAGATTTGTTATGAAAATGTTGTGGACATAACATTTTCTTATTCTAATATATATTTTTTAATTAGAGTCTAAATTCTATAAAGATTCCCAATAAAATCTCTTATATTTTACCTCATCCATTATAATATTGTCTCGTCATATTATCTTTAAATGGTAAAATAGATAGATTCATATACAAACATAAGTATAATAAATACCTATTAATAATATGGAGAACACGTCATATTTTATTAAACTTTATTACGTATAATTTGATAATTTGATATAAAAAACTATCAAATTATATATATAATCAAATTGATAATACATCATATATTATTGAACTTTCTTATCTATTGCATAAGTTACTAACTAGTATGAATTTATAGGTCACAACTAATCAAATTTATTGGGGAAGGTGCAATAACATGATCGAGAAATATGATGACATTTTCCACAAGCTGCCCCCTCCAATTTTATAAATTGATGGTGACAATGATTTGCTTGGATGCACAATATTCCACTCCATGTTTGACTTCTACGTTCTTGATACAACGGCTTTGCATATCTCAGCTTGAGCTATCTTGCAGTGTGACTTATATACAATGCATAATACTTTCATAGAAGAAGAAAACCTATAAAACATGTAAGAAAAGTGAACATCAAATAATAAAACGCTCTCACACGAGTCCACACCAATACAATATAATCACAGCTTTTATATCAAGCAACAATATATTAGGATGTTAGATCATGGATTTTAATTTTAATTTTTAATATTTTTTTTGGCCATAAAATCATTTTACTAACAATTTCGTTAGTTAACATGTTTTGCAAACTATTTTGCAAAGTAGCATCTCTAGTTTTAGAGACTCAAGTTCCTTATTTTTAAGACTTGATTTCTAAGTGGTGGCAAAACTAAGATGGACATAAAAATCCACGTGGAACTCAAGTGTCTAAGACTCGAGTTCCTGCTATCTTGTTCTTCCTTCTTTCTTCTTTCTCTAGACCCAAATCAAAACACAACCCCACGGATTCATAAATACTCATACCCAAAAATCCCATTTCTCATACCTGATTAGGTCTTTTCCTCTAGCGCCTTCTTCTCCTTCAACGTCTTCTTCTTCTCGAAATTGGATTCAGAGAACCCCAAGATCTTCTTCTTTCTCTAGCATTTTCTACTTCTCCAGAAAAGAGGTCTTCTTCTTCTCTAGCATTTTCTACTTCTCCAGAAAAGAGGTCTTCTTCTTCTCTAGCGTCTTCCACTTCTCCAGAACAGAGGTTGTCTTCTTCTTCTCTAGCTTGAACAAAGGTTTGCTTCTTCGTCTTCTTGGTTTTGCTCTATGGAACTCGAGTTTAAGAGACCCGAGTTTCTTGTGGATTATTTATCTACATCATCTTAGAACTTGAGTTTTAAAAACTCAAGTTTCCTAAAGGAACTCAACATGCTACTTTGCAAAATAGTTTGTAAAATGTGTTAACTAACGAAATTGTTAGTAAAATGATGTTAAATGGCAAAAAAAATCCATTAGATCATGGTTAAGATGTGGAACCACTTAGTTAGGTTATGTAAGGATAAAGATAAAGAAGATCAAAAAACAATAAATATATTAATATTTAATCTCAATTATGATAAAGTAGCATGGTAATAGCAAGTGTATGGGGTAAACACTGAAAACCTCTATTGGTTTGGGTTCTTAACTGAAGCAACTAATTTGTATAGATGGGCTTAAAAGCTAATTCTTAGATGATATAAAGAAACTCAAAATAAAAAAACTTAATGGCTAGAAGTTATGAAAAAATAATTGTTGTTCGTTTATAAACTCTCCTCAGTCAATCCGATGAAAACTTATATACGATGATGGTAATAGTACAGATGATGATATTAGAAGGGTGTTTACAATAATTTCTTTCTTAACTTAATCTCTCTTTCTTTGATTCCCCGCACATAAGTGTTCTTTTATTTGTTTGTTTATAAGATGGTTGCAACTGTTGGAAAAATACATGTTTATATCACATACAAAAATATATGCAGCGGAAAATTACAGATCTACTTCATTCGATATTGATAACATGTACTATGTAAATTTCAGAATTTAAGAACAAGAAAGCGTACCTTGGTGTGGTGAAATTCAAAACCGAAGATTAGAAGTACTTGGGAACACTTTTAATCTTCACTCCAATTCCACTTAATGCCCAAAATGTGTGGTCTCTCAATCAGTTTCCAATGAGAGAATAAAGAGTGTCCAACACTCACATACACTATTTCATTTTTTATGAGAACTCTTATGAAAAGACTTTTATGAGAAACCCCTTAATAAAATTCTATATGTTTCTTTCCTTATATATAACTAATTATCTAATTGGGTCAGCCTTTTGGGCCATTCTAATTGGGCTCTAGTATATGGCTTGGAGTGAGACAAAAAAGGAACAAATAAGACTCTAGCTCTAATGGGCCTTGGGCCTTTCTGTCAATTCTTGACAAATCCAAAGTTACTATTAATTATATTCAATACCACTATATGAATATAATTGCACTCTAAGCCTTATTAATAAATTATATCCTAAGACTTTATTATACATGCAACCCCTTTATTAAAATATTCGTAGTAATACAAAGTCATGAAACAGACTGCCACTTTGAAGATTACTACATCTTAATCCTTGAGTACTCAGTTTAATCCTTTATGTTATTCAATATATATTTATGAAATCCAATTTCATAAATATATATACTTTAGTAACTCCTTACTAAAGTGGTTAGGCCCAACACTCTGAATAACCAAATCTATTAAACTTATCTCAAGGAAATATTTTATATCTCCGTTAAAAGACTATGAATTCTATTTTGTGAATATATATTTCATCAACATTAAATGCGGCTACCCAACATACTGAGATTTTGACCATAACTTATAGATCTCACTCCTGATATATCAAAGCAATCTACATTTCATGATTAGGTCCATTATTCTCTCAGGATTTAGAGTTGATGTAAATAGAAGTTGTGAGATTTATTATTCATTTGACAGTCTTTAGGAGAATAATAAATCTCACAGCAGTCTAGTTCAATATGTCTTAACTCTTAAAACATATTAACATACCAACTAAAAGTCTCCACTTCCATGATTAAGACAAATCATCGCAGTTGATATGTTACAGTCTTCGTAGATGAAACGCCCAATTTCATCACTGACTACGAACTAAAATTCTAAGTTTACAAAGAACTTGTGATTTATATATTCTGTGACTTTTCACATAAATCACATACTATGCATTTCATGGACTAAGATAATGTCCCATTAGTTCATTAATAAATAGTCTCATATAATTAAACAATTTAATTATTTATGTTATGCCAATAAATTGGATTTTAGGGCAAAAACCCCACAGCAATCATCTCAGCCGTCCACATGTAAGGCAGATGATTCCCCTGTTGGGATACTTATCTCATCCTCCCCTTCCTTTCCTTTTGAGGCTTAGATGTTACAACAAGCTGTCGGAACACTGTTCAAGAGGGTCATTTAGCCATTAATGCAGCATGACTAGTTGGTGCAGTGCATTTAATATGGAGGAGATGGTTGTTTTTTCAAGAAGCTTCCTCTGACTTTTACTCAGGGATTTCATTGTTCCTTCGTCTGATAGCAACCTGTGAGTAACTTGCTAGCCTACACATGTCCGTCTATGTTTCTGAGCTTGCTTTTCTCCTCGGCTTGGGTTCTTAGTACAAACCCTCCTTGGGCTAGTCTTCTCGAAATACCAAGGTGAATTCTTCCTATGAAAAGGTCTTCTTTGGGTCGAATCCTTTGCCCCTTGGACCTATGGTCCTTGGTTTGGGCCCACTTTTTTGTCATTAACACCTAATTGGGCCTCTTTGGGTGTCAACCTTAATGTAAGCTATAAGTGAAGAAGCATCCACAATTGAACGTATCAAAGATTATTTAATCAAACTTGATCCCTAGTAAACTAAATTGATGGACACTTCTTTAATTGTTAAACTTTTATAAATATACACATACTGTTCCTAACAATCTAAGTGATTCAAATCATTAAAATATAGTTTAAGTTAGGATCTAGAGACCTCTAAGATGTATATGATAAAATAAATAAATTTTTAAAAACAAGAAAGAAAGAAAGAAAGAAAGAAAGAAGAGAACTCTAAAGTGTAGAATTCCCTAACATTCTATTTGACAATACTTAGAAGGGAAATTTATATTATAGACAATACTTATGTAAAGATATTAGATATTGAAAATGTAAATGGAAGGGGGAAATTTTTTTGTATGTGTTTGAATTTAAAGAAGAAGGGAAAGAGGCAACATATGAATTTTGTATATCTTGAACGTAACAAATTATAATTGAGCTGAACGATCTCATGCACCTATTCTCATTCAATTTAGGAGATACTATTGGACCAATTTATACTTTTATTTTGTGTTGTATTTAGTAAAATTTCATGGACAGTGATTGTGATTTGATATTGTCTATTTAGTATCCAATAATGATTTTTAAAATTATATACATAATAGCAGTGTAATGAAAAACTACATAATAGCAGTGTAATGAGAAACTTGACGTAACCAATATTATGAAAATTGCAAAAAAAAAAAAAAAAAAAAAAAAAAACTATTTAATACCTCTAAATGTTGTGATCGAACTAATATCTTATATGTTTTATAACCCAAGCTAATGTCAATAGCACCACTACAATTCATCATTCATATATGTAAGCATGAGTTGTATACTAGTACCATTAAAGTACAAAACTTTTAGCAAGTACCTTTTATTTATTAGCGCATCCACATTGGAGGAGCCATAAATTTAGCAATTTAGCTCCACCAAAAGCTATTTTATCTATTTTATCATTTCACTTTACAAAACACCCAACTTCAGTAGTTTTGTTTTACCTTTCAATACAATAAATTAATATAAACAACATAGTATAATAATAAAGAGCAAACACCATAGCCACCTCCACCACTCTACTCTGGAATAAGAATCCAAGTAATATACCTTCTAATTTTAATTTTTGTTATTGGTTAAAACAAGATAGCATCTAGGGAAAAGTTTGACCTCGTGCGAGCTCTTTTCGTTATTAAATTAAATTTGTCCATTTCCTTGCAACAGCCCTTATAGCTCAGTGGTAGAGCGTCAGTCTTGTAAACTGAAGGTCCGTAATTCGATCCTGCGTGAGGGCATGCTTGGAATTATTTATTTTTTTTCTCTTTGCTGCTTCCAACCCTGGGCTTCTCTTTGATCAAAAGTACAGCCCTATTTAATATTGGATCTGATCATTTAATTGGCAACTAAGAACAATTTGGCCACAAAGTTGTTTAAGAGTTTTAAAACTCCTTTAAATCCACAATTTTAAAGCACTACCTATTATAATTTATCAAACCTTCAAATACACTGAAGTGTTTTTCGGTTAAAACTCTATATCACAAGACATTTTGAAAATGGGGTTGTTTGAAAATTTTGTATAATAATAAAAAAGCCAAAGTAATTCTAATGTTTTCAATTCCACCTTAAAAATTTTATGCCAATTTTCTGTAAGGAATTACTACCAATACTGCAGAGTGCAGACCTTTTCCACACAATTGAGATGCATAAAGCTTGTTCATTGCACAAAAGACGGCTAACCAACATTCAGAAAAACTCCAGTTAGTTAGAATTGAACACACAAAACAGGCAATTTAGCTTTACAACCAATTAGCTAAAAATGAAATAAGAAGAGTTACAACCAGTACAATGACATAAAAGAATGGAATCTACTAAGATGCTAAATCTAATGTCCTGGAGACTGTAAAACTACCAAACTGTAAGATTGAATACATAAGAAACTAGGATGAAAGTCACAAAACAACATGGTGGTGGTCAATAGTAGTTTGTAACTGTAGCACTAGAAATCAAGAAAATTACAACCTCCCATTCTTCTTTTTACATTTCAGCCTCCAAGAAACTAATCCAAACCCAGCAAGACCAATCAAAAAATTTAAAACCTGACTTCTGCTTGAGAAGCTTTTAAGGCATTTTAGAAATTGTGCTGCAAGAACAAGCTCTCTTGAGGAGAAGCAGGACCAATCTCTTCCTCCAAACTCCTCAACCCATCACCAACACCACTTCCTGCATTTCCCTGATTTTTCGCTTCCAAGTTTTTCCCATCAACGTCTGCATCTGAGACTGATGACTTCCTCCTCTGGGAAGAAGTAACACTAGGAAAAGTTATCCATGAAGGTGCTCTAAACTCAAACCTTTGATCCTCAGCTTCTGGTACCTCAGTTTCTGAGACTGACCGATTCGAAGATCTTTGAGAGGACTTCTTGTGCAATCTACTACTTCCCAATACTACCTCAGTAGGCAAAATTGGTTGCTCATTGCTTGGACTACCCATTAGCTGTGCAAGCGCTCGCTCCAAAGCTGTGGTCACTTTATCCATTGATGGCCTCTCCTTCCCTCTCATTCTCACACATTTACAAGCCACATTTGCAATCCTTTTCAGGGCATCAAGATCAGAAGGAGGCTTCAAAGCGGGATCCAGAATTGCATTTAAGTCACTGGATTTAATCAAAGGAACTGCCCACTCAACTATATTCCCTTCTTCATATTGCATATCAATGGCTTTCCTGCCACTAAGAATCTCCAGTAGCAGAACACCAAAGCTATAGACATCGGATTTGGTTGTAAGGTAGTGAAGCCTGTAGTACTCAGGATCAAGATACCCAAGAGTTCCTGCTGGTAGCTCAGCCAGTGGGGAGCTACTATCAGCAGGTCCCAATAATGACAAACCAAAATCAGCTACTCGGGCATTGTGTTCTTCATCGATGAGGATGTTTGAAGACTTAATGTCTCGGTGAATTACAGGTGGGCAAGCATAACCGTGCAAGTATTCAATACCCCGTGCTGCTTGGACAGCAATTGTGACCCTTCGAATCCAATCCAGTTGCTCCTTCAGGGCTTTGTTTTTCCCATGAAGATGTTGATGCAAGGACCCATGAGCCATGAACTCATAAACAAGAAGCCTTTCACCACTTTCTTCACAATATCCAAGTAAATTCAGCAAATGGGCATGGTTCAACCTTGAAAGTAGATCGAGTTCTGTATGAAACTCATTTGAATTCTTTTGCTTGTTCGGAGATGTAATAGCCCTTTTAACCGCAACTACTGTCCCATCTTTCAAAACCCCTTTGAAAACACAGGAAAAACTTCCCTTCCCCACAAGGGTTTCTTCTTTAAACCCATCAGTGGCTCTCTCAAGTTCCTTATAAGTAAACATCCGAGCTCTCCTTATCTTCAGCTCTTCCAAGTCAGGACGGATCTTGCTGGTATCATTTTGGAATGCAGAACCACCCCCATTATTCTTCTTGGTCTTTGATCCTTTCCCTGAGCACTGACAATTCCGTAACTTGTAGCGTACATATAAAACTGCAGTTAAAGACACAATACTCACCAAGAAAACAGCAAAGGCAATCTCTGCAACAATGACTGGCCATTGCAGTGACAAAAACCTTTCATTCTTCTTTCCATTAATGCCATTGGCATATGAAGTACAATTTGAGAAGCATTCAGCTGATAAACAACTTGAACAGTTATAAGCACACTGCCTATCAGATTTCAAAGTGCATTCAGAACTTTGATACATTTCAGAAGAGCAGCCATTGCTGCATGGCATGCAAACGCGAGAATTAGGAGACTTGCAAGGGGCATTCTCTTGGCTAACTTCATAGAAACCGCGAGCACATGGAGTAGGCTTGCAGAGTCCCGGGGAGACAGCTATTGGAAGAGAATTAGGAAATCCAAGACCCCAACAAAAGGGTGCCAGAGATTTCTCAGCAAGAATTCCACAAGTGAAGTAATCCCCAGCAGCAATTTCATAAACCTTAGTGCTACTAGGAGACGGGGTGCTTGGTTTGATGATGAAACCCCAACAAATAACTCCACGATCATAGCTCTTAATTCCACAAGCATGAAACTTTCCCCCCACAACAGAAAGCATTGGAACATTTGGAGCCGAGTCTACATTTCCTTGACCCGCATAGGCCACAGAGATTTCTTCCTCAATGTTCAAGCTCCTTCCCCAACAAAAAGCTCTAGAATTTACCCCCTCTAAAATCCCACAAACATGATATCCACCAGCTGCAATCTTCTGAAACCTCATGTTTTTAGGAATTAAGCTCACCACCTGGCTACTAGTGTCATCACCCCAACAGAAGGCAGTTCTATTCTGAGAAAACAAACCACAACTGAATTCAGAACCAGCTGAAATCGACTCAAGCTGTCCATCAAACACATAGTTTTCAGTCATGTTATAGCCCCAGCAATCAACCAAAGAAGTGTTTCTGCGCCTTCCGGTTAAGGGTTTCCTCAAGCCGCATAAATGGTAATCGCCAGCACTGATTTCCAAGTACTCAGATCCTTTAATCATGGGCTGGGGAACACCCATTTGGATATAACCACTGCTACCCCAACAATAAGGTTGGTTTGAATCGGCTAGAAGCCCACAGACAAAGCCATCACCAGCTGTTAGACCCATAAATGGAAAATGAGCTGGAGTTCCATAGATTATAGCAGAGTTTGCACCATAACAGGTTACAAGATGTGATCCATCTGATTTTAGACCACAGAAAACAGGACCTTTCTCACCATAAGAAATGGCAATGGAAGACATGGAACCTAAACCTGAAACTAACCACAATAAATCCGATAAAACCATAAGTTCCACCAGCAATCCAGCTCTCCAAGTGTTCATATTCATGACCCTATTGAGGAAATCTCCTACCAAATACCCCATTACAAAAAGCCTTCCCCAACTTTCAATGACTACAAAATACCCACTTAATAGAGAGTCTCATGCCTGTGTCTGTGCAAAAACAAAATCCAGCAGAGAACCACTATCTAGAAGAAAAATTTTGTCCTTCTGAAGCCATATAAGGAACTGAAAACCATTATACTCCCTTGCCCCCATGGCTAAGGAAAGACGAAACAAACTATATATATTGAACTTCCACAAATAAAACAGTAGAGTTGAAGTGAATGTGAAAAAAACTAACAACTACCCAGGTCAGAACTCCCAACTAAGACAATAATTTAGCAATAACAACCGGGAAAGCAACAACATAAAGAGAAACCCAACTACTTTTTCTGTTCTTCTCCCAGGCCAATGTGAGTAAAATTTAAATTTTTTTCTGTTTCTGCAGAGAGAAACACTAAACACTTACCAGTAAACATAGATGCATGAGGGATTTCAGCAACTTTGGACAAAAAACACTATAGATCACATTAGGAATCATGGAGGACTTAGCTTGATTCTCTCAGGTTCATCCACAAAAAGCTTTTTATGACAAAAGCCTGGTACTACATCTCTTTCCATTTCACTGCACTGCATAGCACATCTTTTTACATATGGGAGAAGAGGTGAATGAATTGCATGACAAGAAATCAAGATGGATGGTTGGAAGGCTATCGCTGTTGCAGGCAAGACTGTGTAGAGAGAAAGAGAAAAGAAAGAGTGAAAGAGAGAGGCTGCATTAAATGCCATAAAACTGCAGCGTCTGAAAATGAGCATAGTGTAGGTGAACACAATAAATGAGAAGTTAATGCCATTTTGATCTTTTCATGCCTAGATTACTGCTCACATGGTCACCAGTCTCAATTTTTTCTTTTTCTTTTTTCACTTTGTTAGGCTTAAACAGAAATATCTGCTCCATAGTCCATGCACTTTCTTCTCAATTCAAATTCTTTCATACCTTTGCCCCAAGACTCTTGCTTGTTGTCTAATTATGGGGTTCATCATTGTTGTCTTCTTGCATGCATGATCATTTATTTTTTTATGTTACATATATTTTGTCCAACCAATATGTTCCAAAAAAAAATGTCCCATATGGAGGGCCCTGGATAGTCTCTAAAGACTCGAACTATATTTCCCAAATTTAAAACTTGGGCCTACTCTCATTTTTAACAGAAGACTGTGCCAAAGTTCAAAGCCAAAAACTTTGAACTTACTCTCATTATAACAAGAGATGGTACCATTAGCTCCGTAGTAGTACGTACACCTTTATTGTAATTATTTGGTGGGTGTAAAATCAGAATTACACTCATTTAGAGATTAATCGAGTGTTCTAAGAGTTCTCGAGAACACCCAAATTGGGTGGAAAAAAAAAAAGACACACCTATAATATACACAAATCGTTAGCTCCAATTTTTGTTGAGTGACATATTGACAAATACTATACCAATTTTTTTTTTTTCTTGGGAGAAAATTTTTGTCAACAGTTGAGTTACATATATCTTTACAAGTACTATAAGGAAATTGAAAACCTAATTGAGTAAAAAAAAATTAATATACTATTAAAATGGAATGGTGAAGCCAAAATTAATTAAAATAACTGTTTATATTTATTACAATGTGAATGTAACACGGTTTATTAAATGAAGGTTACAAATTTCTCACTTTAGTTCCGCTCTTTCTAGTGTTTTGTGAAGGAAAAATGCCCACTTGAAACAGTCATTCAAAATTTTGAAATCCAAAAATTTTAACCGAAATTTACCATTTTTCTTAAATTTCTTTGTATTATAAAGCACCTTTGAAATTTATTGCTAATTCTTTTATTTAAAGAAGATATTATTCTGCTCTAATAGTATAGGATATTATAGGAATTTTACACCCCTAAACTCTCGGGCCAAATCTATTTTACTATACCATAATCTACGCTCGTATCACAGACCTTTCACATTTATTAATTCATATACTTGCTCTAATTCTTGTCTAGCTTTGATGGTAGTATACTCTATTATTCTTTCTTGGATTTTTAAGAGATCTATGCTTCTTGGGATTATATAAAACTCTGTTTAAGTTCTAAACTACTAGTGATTGGTTTCAGAAGTTCTAGCCAGTATATGACGTACAATGCATGAGATGAGAAGACTTAACAAAATATAATTTTTTTTTTTTTATTCTTTTGACTAGGTATAATTTTTTATTTATTTATGGTAAGTATTAATAAGAATTTATTATAATTTGTTAATATGTGGAATTATATATTCTACCATTTAAAAGAAATATGACATGGTAAGATCATAATGACATGTTTAAATGCATAATTTATAATAAATTAATACATATATAAAACAATCATGACATATTATAATGTAAAATACTGAAGTTTTAAAAACTTATATGGTAAAATAATAAAAGGTCAATGAAAAGTCAAATTACTTATGGATTTATATTAACGAGTCGCTAACTTGTGTTATGCACCAAAAAACTACTTCGAATGAGATTTAATCTTCTAAGTGAGACTCCTTTAATATAAAATGATATATTTCTTCTTCCTCTCTTTGTCATTTTTTTATTTATTTAAATTTTATTGTAAAACAAAAGGAATTAAACACAATGCAAATTAAATCAAGTCAAACTTTAGGTATGAATAAGACCTTAAATGCAGTATATTAGGTTCCTCAATTAAATTTAAACACTTTTTTTTTTTTTTTTTTGGTTGAGGAAATCAAACACATGTATTTGAATTTAGTTAAATATCATAATTTTATTGTTTCTTAGTTTTGTCCAATTAAAACATGAAAAGCTAAACCATCATACACATTTACTGTTTTAAGGTTTACAATTTTATATTAAAAAAAATAATAAATTTGAACTTAAAGCATAATAAGGTTGAGGCATAATAAATGTTTACAACTCAATTCCAAATCCAGCTACAATTACCTCCCCTCCCAAACTATAGCATCTTTGAGATTCAGACTCTTGATCTAAAATTCTCATCCTCTTTTCCCTTGAAAATTCAGTACTGTTCCCTGAAAATTGAATTGAATTTATGATCTAAATTTCAAAGTTTCAATCTTTCAGTATTGTTCCTTGAAAATTGAATTGAATTTATTCTATGTCTCAATTCCTTGCCTAAAACCTGCCTCTAGGCGAAACATAGTTCTTGGCAAGCCATATGCAAAACTAATGCAAGTCAAAAACAAGAAACTTTAGTAGTTGAGCTAATGTAAATCCATATAAATTTAAGAGGAAACTAACAAAAGAAGTAAAGAACTTACACAAACACTCGGGCTAAAATTTAAAGAAATATGCACCAAGATAGACTATTATGAATACAGGAAAGAATACAGGAAACAAATACACATTGAGATTATGATTTTTTTTTTTTTTTTTTTTTTTTTTTTTAAAGAAGAGAAATTCAAGTACCTTGAGGACGAAGAGTTTATAGAAACAATGTAATCCCCAAAGAGAGTTTTGGTTTACTAAGAGTGTGAAAACCAAAAAAATAAAAAATACGGCAGAGGATTTTGGTGTGATACTGTATATATACCAAGTAGTAGGTTGGTATGTAGGCCAAAATGGCAAAATACTCCTTTCACCCAAAAGTTCCAGTTAAATGCTCATGTTCTAAAACTATATAGTAAAATGCTCCTATTTTGAAACTCGATTTTTTAAAAATCGAATTTCAATAAGGAACTCGAGTTCCTTGAAAATTTTCAAATGGAAGTTCCTTGAATGGAACTTGAGTTCCATAAATTTATTTATTTTAAGTTTGATTGCCTATAACTCGTGTGAGGACCCGGTTTGTAACGACCCATAATAATGTTGGGTTCGCACGTAAAAAGGCCCAAACAATATCATTTATAGAGCGTGGGTTTGAAAAGTTAGGCCCTAGTTACCAGGCAGTGGATTTTTTGTGGGGTTCATACCTAGTTAAATAGTGTTCGCCCTAGGAGTCCTTCTCCTGGAGGCGGGCTGGGAGGCTCTGGTTTTTGGCCATTTTTCCCAGCCTCTTTCCCGGATTGCTTACTTTTCCTTTTATATTAGCCCGTATCCTTTATCCAACGTCCACGTGTAGGTTCGAGTTTCCAGGACTGATACTTGTCCCATCAGCCCATACCCAGAGTGGTTGGGGGTGGTTGTAAAAGCTAAAGAGTATGGCTCTGTCAGGTGCAGAGTATTGAATGGCAGTAAGGGCAGCTTTCCCTTTGTCTTTAGTCGTTATACTATCCAGCGTACCCTTCTCTATTGACCTAGATATTTTAGATTTTTTACC
This sequence comes from Quercus robur, assembly GCF_932294415.1. Taxonomy (NCBI): domain Eukaryota; kingdom Viridiplantae; phylum Streptophyta; class Magnoliopsida; order Fagales; family Fagaceae; genus Quercus; species Quercus robur. The sequence goes on along the minus strand of NC_065543.1, from coordinate 11,826,448 downwards.
GAACTGTTCCTATATCGTTTTTACCCTTCCTTCCAGGGGGACCTCGAAAATGTCGAGGACAGAATCATCCTCGACTGTGTCTCAAGAATACTTGGGCTTTTATTACCTATCCTCGGCTATAACTTTCCTTGGCTCGGGCCTTGGGCCCCAATGTAAAAATGGGCCAAGGCCACAAATTATTGGACCCCATAATAGCCCCTCAAAATCCTGCTGTCCGATCTCTTGATTGGAGAGGAGGGTTTTGGTGATGTCACGCCTTTATTACGGTCTGCTTAGATCTGCCCTTCATCAATGTGGGTGTCTCTTCATCTATCCAGGAAACATACCGAACTACTAGACATTCTTTTGAATTCATTCATGATGCGTTCCTACTGCTTCATTATTCGAAACGCGCCTTTAATGATTTCCCTTTACGAGACCATTTAAATTCGACGGTTATTGACGGCGTGGGGAAGTGGAATGGGTATATTCTCGTTTACTGATTTTCTTGGAAATTTGGACAGATTAAATGCCTCCCGTTTTGCCCTTCATATAAGAAAAAAGGCAAGAGGTTACCTTTCTTCTACAGAGACCTTTTAATCCTTTTAAAGTCTGAAACCCTTAGCCTCCCCCAGAGTTTCCTTTATTCGCTAGTTTACACCTTGAATTGTGATATGTTCAAGATAGGAGCGGGAATGAAGAGACCATACTCTTCCCAGAAATGCTACGTTCTTGTGAAGCTCAAAATGGCTCGGTCAGGGCAGGGATGACAGAGACTCAAGATACTTCTCATCCTCCTTTCAGCCAAAATCCGAAGCAGGGGATCGTCGCGTCAAACTTTTGGCGCGACTAAGCTGGGGTCACCCATTATCAGTACCAGCCGCTCTCTTATGAGCATAGCTTACATGGCACCAGCGTGTTAGGAGTCAGGACTGACACAGGGACAAAGTATCCCTGCTTCTTCCTCTCTTCCTTCACTGGTGCCTCATTTTGCCTCTCCTTCTTCTTCTTTCCCATCACCAGATCCATCTTGGTGCTTTTCCTTCTTCCTCTTCTTCTCCTCCCCCACCAAGGAAGGTCCTCCTCTCAATATGGATGCTACTGGGGCAGAATTTGGAAAGACTTGGGAGCAGAGCTTAAAAAGATTTCTGGCTGTTTGTTTGTTGTTGTTGTTTTTTTTTTTTTTTTATTGTTTTTGTAATTCGTTTCCTACATAGGCTTGTTTAAGCCCTTCATTGTACTCTGTAATACCTCTTTATATTAATAAAAGTCATCATTGCTTTATTTCGTATATTCTATCTTTTCTTTTTGAAATGGTTATGCCGTGAATAGACGTACTACCCTGTGACTTTTTTTTTTATTTTTATACTCTGAACGACGCTTAGGGCCAAAATCCCCGTTAATAAAAAGACCTTGCTCTGTGCTTATTGAAACTATCCGTCATAATAATGTTGATTTGAACAAATGATACTTAGGGCTGAAATCCTTACTAAGAAGGAAAGGAAAAGATATTATGATAAGTTTATTAGAGCTGTCTGGCATAATAACGCTGACCTGAGAAAACAATACTTAGGGCCGAAATCTCTTACCAAGAAAAAAGATATCATTATGAACTTATTAGAGGTATTGTGTACAATAAGACCAACCTGAAAATGGGTTGTATACCCCGAACTTGAACGAGGTGATGGCTGAATGCTCGATGTCGACATGAAAATGGGTTGTATACCCCAAATTTGAACGAGGTGATAGCTGAATGCTCGATGCCGTGTAGGAAGTAATCATCCGAGGATATATAACCCAAAATGTACAGCCCCTGTCGGTCGCTGAGTAATAAGGCGTTTCGCCATCTTCCTAATAACTTTCATAGCCTTAACCTTTTCTGGTATTTGGTCCGAGGACTAAGCGACTTAGAATTCTTCTTAAGTAGCTGACTCCTCCATAGGTTTGAGTCCGAGGACCATACAATACCTTGATTCTGTCCAAAACTTGATTTCTAAGTAGTTGGTTTCCCCATAGGTTTGAGTCCGAGGACCATGCAATACCTTGGTTCTGTCCCAAAACTTGATTTCTAAGTAGTTGGTTTCCCCATAGGTTTGAGTCCGAGGACCATGCAATACCTTGGTTCTGTCCAAAACTTGATTTCTAAGTAGTTGGTTTCCCCATAGGTTTGAGTCCGAGGACCATGCAATACCTTGGTTCTGTCCAAAACTTGATTTCTAAGTAGTTGGTTTCCCCATAGGTTTGAGTCCGAGGACCATGCAATACCTTGGTTCTGTCCCAAAACTTGATTTCTAAGTAGTTGGTTTCCCCATAGGTTTGAGTCCGAGGACCATGCAATACATTGGTTCTGTCCAAAACTTGATTTTGATAAGTAGTTGGTTTCCCCATAGGTTTGGGTCCGAGGACCATGCAATACCTTGGTTTTGTCCAAAACTTGATTTTGATAAGTAGTTGGTTTCCCCATAGGTTTGAGTCCGAGAACCATGCAATACCTTGGTTCTATCCAAAACTTGATTTTGATAAGTAGTTGGTTTCCCCATAGGTTTGAGTCTGAGGACCATGCAATACCTTGGTTCTGTCCAAAACTTGATTTCTAAGTAGTTGGTTTCCCCATAGGTTTGAGTCCGAGGACCATGCAATACCTTGGTTCTATCCAAAACTTAATTTTGATAAGTAGTTGGTTTCCCCATAGGTTTGAGTCCGAGGACCATGCAATACCTTAGTTCTGTCCAAAACTTGATTTCTAAGTAGTTGGTTTCCCCATAGGTTTGAGTCCGAGGACCATGCAATACCTTGGTTCTGTCCAAAACTTGATTTTGATAAGTAGTTGGTTTCCCATAGGTTTGAGTCCGAGGACCATGCAATACCTTGGTTCTGTTCAAAACTTGATTTCTAAGTAGTTGGTTTCCCCATAAGTTTGAGTCCGAGGACCATGCAATACCTTGGTTCTGTCCAAAACTTGATTTTTATAAGTAGTTGGTTTCCCCATAGGTTTGAATCCGAGAACCATGCAATACCTTGGTTCTGTCCAAAACTTGATTTCTAAGTAGTTGGTTTCCCCATAGGTTTGAGTCCGAGGACCATGCAATACCTTGGTTCTGTCCAAAACTTGATTTCTAAGTAGTTGGTTTCCCCATAGGTTTGAGTCCGAGGACCATGCAATACCTTAGTTCTGTCCAAAACTTGATTTCTAAGTAGTTGGTTTCCCCATAGGTTTGAGTCCGAGGACCATGCAATACCTTGGTTCTGTCCAAAACTTGATTTCTAAGTAGTTGGTTTCCCCATAGGTTTGAGTCCGAGAACCATGCAATACCTTGGTTCTGTCCAAAACTTGATTTCTAAGTAGTTGGGGGAATTATCCCCTCGGCTATGGCGTGGGACCTTGGTTTAAGGGGATTAGATCCTTGGCCAAGCCCCTAGAACCATCCGCGCTGCTAACGCTACAAAGCGCAGCCTCTAGTGAAGAAACGTAGCCCTTAGTGGGACTTTACACTAAAACACTATATCCGGCTACTAAAAATGATGTGAAGGATTGTATCAACCCACCACCAGTGCCAAGACACAAGCCTTTCCCACAGACGGCGCCAATTGTAAGGACCCGGTTTGTAACGACCCATAATAATGTTGGGTTCGCACGTAAAAAGGCCCAAACAATATCGTTTATAAAGCGTGGGTTTGAAAGACTAAGCCCTGGTCACCAGTTAAATCGATTTTTCGTGGGGTTCATACCTAGTTAAATCATGTTCGCCCTAGGAGTCCTTCTCCTGGAGGCGGGCTGGGAGGCTCTGGTTTTTGGCCATTTTTCCCAGCCTCTTTCCCGTATTGCTTACTTTTCCTTTTATATTAGCTCGTATCCCTTATCCAATGTCCACGTGTAGGTTCGAGTTTCCAGGACTGATACTTGTCCCATCAGCCCATACCTAGAGTGGTTGGGGGTGGTTGTAAAAGCTGAAGAGTATGGCTCTGTCAGGTGCAGAGTATTGAATGGCAGTAAGGGCAGCTTTCCCTTTGTCCTTAGTCGTTATACTATCCAGCATACCCTTCTCTATTGACCTAGATATTTTAGATTTTTTACCGAACTGTTCCTATATCTTTTTTACCCTTCCTTCCAGGGGGACCTCGAACATGCCGAGGACAGAATCATCCTCGGCTGTGTCTCAAGAATACTTGGGCTTTTATTACCTATCATCGGCTATAACCTTCCTCGGCTTGGGCCTTAGGCCCCAATGTAAAAATGGGCCAAGGCCACAAATTATTGGACCCCACAACTCGATTTTCTACAAATCGAGTTTTACATTGAAACTCGATTTTTAAACAATCGAGTTTCAAAACAGGGGAATATTCCTAGATAGTTTCAGAACATGTACATTTTGTTGGAACTTTTGGGCGAAAGGGGTATTTTGCCATTTTTGTCGAGTATGCATGTATCATGTGTGCCTCCGTGTTGTTAGGTAGTAAAAGGATCAACTGCGATTTGATTAGATTTTGTATTAAAAAAGAAGAGTCCACACTGATATGACAAAATATTAGAAAGTCAACTAATAATCAAATATTTCGGATATTATATATCATATAGATTATAGATATATAAAAATAAAATATTTTTAAAGGGAAAAAATTATTTGTTTGATAATACAATATTTATATAGGGAAACATAAAAGGGTGCCACTTAAACTATAAGACTCTTGGTAAAGGAAAAATAAGATGAAATTTTTATCTTCATGGCAAATACAATAGAATTTGAATATGTGATTTTTTTAATAACTACTCTTTATTATTAGGCCAATATATCAATGAGATTTTTTTTAGACATAATATAATACAAAGTTTCTTATTTGACAATAGAAATCTTTACTATTTTTTAAACAGAGAAAAGCGAAATCTTAGGCTATGTTTGGTTCGCGTAAAACCATTTCCGGAAAATATTCTATTTTCCGGAAATGCTATTTTCCGAAAATATTTTCCAGAAATGCTATTTTTCGAAAAGGAAAACGTTTTCATGTGTTTGGCTGTCACAAAATTCATTTTGCGGAAAATTAATTTTGGTGTTTGGTTCATTTAATCATTTTACCAGAAAATGCAGAGAGAGAGAGAGAGAGAGAGAGAGAGAGAGAGAGAGAGAGAGAGAGAGAAGAGAGAGCCCAGATCAGAGAGAAGAGAGAGAGAAGAGAGAGCCCAGATCGTCGGACGAGCGGCACGATCGTCGATCGCGCCGCTCGTCGGCGTGGCGAGGCGCGATCGTCCCTCTCTCTCTCTCTCTCTCTCTTTTTCCGGAAGTAATTTGAAGTGAAAATGAGGGGAGTAAATGATTTCCGGGTCAAAGGTGAAATTCGTGGTCAACCGGAAATCATTTTCCGGAAAATAGTGTTTTCCGTGACAGCCAAACAGATGCATTTTCCGGAAAACGATTTCTGAAATTGGTTTTCACCCAATTCAAACGCAGCCTTAATTAACTAAGTTAACGGGAAATTACAAAGTTTAAATATTTATAATTTAAAGACATTAGGGTTTTGAAAAATGTGGACCTATAGTAGTACCGATGGTTTTTTTTTTTTTTTGGGAGTAAAATGAAAGACCATAGCTTGACCCATTAAAAATAACATTGTAAATTTGTAATAGACTTAGGAATCCCATTATTACTTTCTTAAAAAAGAAATCCCATTATAAAAATAAATAGATAAAGTTAGTTTTTTTTAGAATAATAGATAAAGTTGGGTAATAACTAATAAACCAATAATTATATTAATGATGATGGTCGATAATTATTAAGATTTAAGAGGTAAATAGTTCACACGTTTATATGCTCGTCCTCTCAAATTACATTCTTTGTGGTCCACATGCTAGACCTACTAAACACTAATTTGGGTTTGGGTACTACTCTTTTATTTTTTTTATTTTTTATTTTTTATTTTTAATTTTAAATTTTTTTTATGCATTATAGAAATTCTACTCTATCTTAATCTAAGTATATATATGTGAAACTCTCTCCTAAAGACTTAAATCCCAGCCCTTATCTCTCACATTCCACAAGCAATTATATTTGTAAAGATCACTCCACAAGTATAATTACTTGTGAAGTGACCATCGCACCAAAAGTACGTGGTGGTTGAGAACTACTCTCTGTTGTCTCATGGATTGTTTGTTTTGTTTCCGTGCTTTTATTGTTGTTAGGCCTAGTCAAAGAAAAATGTTAGGAGACTAAATATTCCCAACCAAACAGTCTAAGGATACAAAATCATGCTTTTTTCAATTATCATAGTTTTGAGCATTAATTATAGCTAACATTATTGAAAGCATTTTTTTTTTCTCTTTTCAGGTAACATACTGTTATATTATTTACAATCTAATTTGTAGATGAGTCCCGCGGGTACTCTTAAAACATTTTTTAATAGATCAATTTAAGAAAATTTTGATACTATTTTTATAAAAATATATAAAAATTGTCAAAAAAAATTAATTAATTTTTTATTTTTCTATAAAAAGTTTCTAAATATTTCCTAAACCAATGCCTTTAAAATACTTATTAACTTTTCCCTTCTCGTGAATTAAAGATTCCTACATCTTCTATATTGAGAATTGAGATTAGAATTCAAATGATCCTTTTCTAAAAATAAAAAAAAAAATCCTTTGGAATAGCCTTATTCCGAATAGAGTTCGAGACGCATTAGGTGAACAGGCCATCCGACAATTGACACAATTCATTATACTCATTTAAAGGGTTTTATTTTTTATTGTTGTGGACTTGTTGTTTCTTTTTGTGTTACATGGTGAGGAGGTATATAGAAATAGAATAGGCAGCCTCTAAAAGTCTCAAAAAAAAAAAAAAAAAAAAAAAAAAAAACTGTGGCTTAAATTTGCACCCAACCAGTCAAGTAACATAACAACAACAACAACAACACAAAATCAAAACTCACTCTTACAACTTATCAACAACAACAACCAAAAAAAAAAAAAAAAAAAAAAAATCACCCACTCTTACAAGGAGGATCAAGAAAAAAAATTTACAAGCCTTAGTCTTTGATCTGTCTAATTATTTCATTTTCATACTAAGGTTATCAAACATATACTGATCATTGAAATAGAAGGCATCGATGTTCATTTATTTTACACAAAAGATAAATTGAAGGCAAATCAAGCTGGTTCAATTTTTGTTACTAGACCATGGCTATTTCAAGCATATATAGTGCAAATTTTCACGTTTTTTGCCTAATATTAAAAGGCTAATAAATAATAAATAACATTGAGCCCCACAAACCTACAACTAATATAATAAAATAAGAACAATATATCAATAAGGCTTCTAGAATATAATAGAGGGGATTTTTATTAAAAATAAAATAAAATCGGGTTATGTGATACTGATCTGTCTTTTAAATTTTTAATCCTGGGGTTGGAAGCACTATTATTTATTTTGTTCACACCTTTTGCTGTAATTCCCAAGAAAAAAAAAATCAGATAATGAAAATCCTTTGCCATGACTATAAAATTCAGCATCATTGTTATTTGGGGGATGGCAAGCATCTTCTTTCAAAAGCAATAGTTTATGGGTTCAATTCTAGAAATCAGCCTATTAAAAAAAAAAAAAAAAAAAAAGTAAGCTTACCTATCATAACCTCTCTCAAATATTTTAGAAGTGAGAATTTTGTAAATTGAGTATGACCTTTTTATTTATACAAAATCATGCACAAAATGTCCATGAAAAATTTATTTTCTTAAGCAAAAGGGTAAAAAAGAGAGAGAGAGAGAGAGAGAGAGAGAGAGAGAGAGAGAGAGAGAGAGTTAAAGAAAAAATTTTGATGCTGCTACAATGTTCATTAAAAAAATATAAATGATTACAATATAGTATTCATTTAATTTGCTCAAAATCTGTTTTGGGGTGTGTGTATTTACTTGTGTATGCAGTATGGTATTGGTAGGTGTGTGCATAATATAATAATGTAACATTGATTTTCTAAACAAAAAAAAGAAAAAAAAAAGAAAAAGTGTTTTCAACATAATCCTGAAAATCTTGAATGATTTGGACAGAACAGTTTCTAAATGCAGATGCAGCAAAGACAGATGACAGGAAACTAGGAAAGTAAGGATGACTGTCCGAACTTGTTTTTTTGGTGTGTACCAGTATCTAAACAATTTATATTCATATATGTATTTTTTGCAAGCTGTCTAAGTCTAACTATAAAAGATCTTGGTCAATACATGTACTTGTACAAGACTACAAGTTCAGGAGAGGAAACCAATAACAAACTAAAAATGATGAGCTAAATCATTCAGGAAAATGATTAGTTAGTTTGATTTACTCAAAAGGAAATATCAAGAAGAGAGTATCTATGAGTATAGTTAATCTCTCATAATTAGAGGTTGTCGGGGGTTGGAGTGGAGGAGAGGAGAAAAAAAAGGGATAGGCTCATAGTTTATTGAGTATTCATGTGACAACAATTTCTGTTGCACACATTGTGTATGTACACATACTACATGCAACTATTACTACTCTTTATGTAAGGATAGCGGTTTTACATTTTTGCTAAAATTTTAGTTTTTTTCCCAACATTAAAAAAAAAAAAAAAAAAATGTTGAATGGCCGATCTTGGCTTAAGTGGATGATCTAGGCGGTGGCCCGTGGGTTTTGGGGAATATGGGAAAAATCAATGGAAGAATACAAGAATAAAGAGGTTTAGATGCACAAATGAATTGTTATTTTTAAGACAATATTTATGAGTTTATAAATGGGTTGCAGGCAAATTGTCTCAAATAACTAAGTCGGGATTTTACAATTGAAGATTTGAAGATCATGTGAATTTTCTCTAAAATGTGTGCAAAAATATGAAGAAAAAAAATAATATGAAAATCTATCTATAAACTATGAAGAGTTGTCATTGAAAGACATCTTTGAAAGGTCACATATATTAGTACAAGCTAAAATAGTGTCCTGATTGTCACTGGCCGCTAGGGACTTAAAGAACACTTTTTCCCTTTGTTTTCTGCAAAATTCTATAGGAAATACACTTGCTGCAATTGTCCCACCCAAACAAGAATGACCTTGCTTAAGCAAACTAGCCTTCTCACTCAAGCGACAAGATCTCACTTGAGCACACTCTTCATAATTGATATTGATGATGCACAGAAAATCAGTAGGTTGAATGCTCCGGGCTTCAATGATCTAATAAGTAATTGAAAGGCCTAAAAAAAAAAAAACAAACGATCAAAGGAGACCGGGGCTAATCGGCCAAGAACCCTCTGATACTTAAATTAGTTTTCTCTCTTAAATTCTAGAATTCTAACTTTTTGGGAGTTGTCTCAAAACTTACCTTCATTTGATGTGAATGAGTGTTTATATAGTGTGCTCTTGAAGCGGTTATTTGTCTTGTAACTTCCCCTATATTTGAGGAGGTCAAAGGGTTCAGGGCTAACTTTCACAACCGCTATAAGAGTTAAAATATTTTATCTTTTTCTATAACTGTCATTAGAAGTTAAATAGGAAGTTATAGCAATGAACTAAGATCTTACTCAAGCCTTGAAATAATAACATGTGGTTCAATTTACTGGTTCTTGTAGACAAATCTCTATGAAATTTTCCAAGTGCCGAGGGTCGTCCAGGGGCTTACTTCATGGATGACCGTCCTATAAAGGATGTTTATTTTTATCTCCTTGACCTGGATGACTCTTATGGACGAGTTTGGAGTTGGTTCAATTCTCAGCTCACCATCAAATATTTCATTTAATTCTAAAAGTTGACATGTACCTTATTTATACATCACTCACTCATGCAAGAATTTTAAGCTCAGGTTTTTAATTTAATTTCTTAAAATTTACTCTATAGTTTCTACTATTAAAGTAGAATCTCTGACTCAAATATTACAACCTACACATTTATATACCTATATATACAACAACCCCTCCACTAGGTTATAATATCCATATTCAACTTGGTTGGTAATTTATTATGCATAAAAGAATGTATCTTTCAACTTTTTTTTTTTTTTTTTTTGAGAAACAATGTATCTTTCAACTTGATAACTTCCGTTTGTAGTATTCTCAAAATTCTTAAAATTTAATGGTAGTTAAATCTTAAACCAAAACTCTTTGCCTCAGGCTCAGAGTCGAAGAAAACACATACCTGAAAGAATCCTAAACACTAAAAAAGATTCATAACTTGTTAGCATCATTATGATTGTGTTTCTCCCTAAATTCATGAGCATTTACATGAGAAAACCCTAACTTTTGTTTAGAAACGACCACATTTTGATGCTCACATAGGTGAAGCTTCGTCTAATGTATGGGTCTTGTGACTTTAATTTATGCCCAATAATTTAATTACCTTGTAATCGACCAATTTTCCACCAAAAACCCATTATGAAAATATGGGCTTTTAATGGGGAAGCCCATTTCGAGAGAGATGAGAGAAATGTTGCAGGCCATGAGTCTTGATTTTTAAGGAGAAAATATGGCTTTGAGCCATATCCATGGGGTACGAGAAATAAAAGTCATGAGCCTATTTCACAATGTAGTTAAAATATGGGCCATGAGCCTAATCCATGGAGTAGAAAAAATGTGATCCATTAGCGAACACCATTAAGCAATGTAACGTTCGTAAGCTCAACCCATTAGGTGTAAAGAATTTCGTGCACAACCCAATCATGTGGTTGGATGAACGATGGTTTTTTTTTTTGGGTGGGGTGGGAGGGGTGTTTTAAGCTTCCATACTCTTGTTTCACTATAATTTTTTTTTTTTAGGTGTTTGGATGTAACATGTAAAACTTTTTAACCACAAACCATCAACAAAAATGAAAAACATTTAGAATTTTCAAGCATTTTTTAAAGGTAAAACGTTGTACAACATTTTATAAAAAGTTTTACAGTCAACAAAAAAACATTTTTAAGTTTGACCTAATTTTACAATGAAACAAACATGATAAAATGTTTAAAATATTTTATAATCTATTGAGGAAGTATCATGGTTTTAAAAATCAGTACGGTCAAAGAACCGAAAAAAAGAACTGATTATCAGTTTTATGGTCCAATTGAGGTCGAACTGATAATGTCATAAATAATTTATAATTTTAAAAATAAATAAAATATATGATTAATGATTTTATAACCAATAATATTTGTTCAAAAAATACAAACACACTTAATATAAAATACACACCTCCCTTTTATAATTGTTCCTTCCTCCTAAATCCCTAGTACAAGGCCCATAATACAACATTGCCACACTAATTATATCTATATTATTTATAAGAAAATTCTTCTTTTTGGACTGGACTTTTATGTGGTTCAGAAATACCTCTAAACTTTACGTTTAATAGGGAAAAAACTTAAAGATAACCCAGTAAAAATATATCTTAAACTCCATTTAAAATACCTACTTCCTACTAATCCATGTCTTCATAACACATTTATCCAATTTTTTTTTTCAAAAGAAAAATTATGATACTAGACCACAAAAAAAAAAAAAAAAAAAAAACCTCATTATATGTGCAAATCACGTGTGATGCTGCTAGTTTTTTATTATTAATATTTTATATGGAAGAGGCTCCCCTCCCATTTAAAATTCTCCTATTCTCTCCCCTTTTAATATGGATGAAGGACACGTGGCAGATAAATAATCTAAAGGTTAAAAATATGCCATGTCATTCTCTCATTTTTTTTTTTACTCTCCTCACCAAAGAAAGTGTGCTAGTTGGGACTGATGTGGCGGTGAGTGTTGTGGCTAGAGCGTTGACGCCGTCGAGGCTAGCTAGGTCCGGCAGTGGCGCACGAAACGGAGGTCCTCCGATGAGCTTGCGTTGGAGCAAAACTAGATAAGTTGGGCTGTTTGGTTCGACGGCAGAGGCCGGGTTTTTTTAAATGTGGATTTGCGAATATGGGTAGAATGAATATTGCGTTGTGGGTGGTTGATGGGTTGATAGTGCATTTTATTTTTATAGATAGTGGTTTCGGAGAATTGGATCAGATTTGATGTGAGTTTCAGGAATGGGAATTCAATTCACAGATAAAAGTTGATCATGTGTTTCAATCGACGGAAAGGCAAGTCCTGCTGCACCTTTGCCATCGTTTCCGATGGCTCTGTCCTATTTGCTGCAAACTTTCCCTTTTTATATTCTTCTCTAATTGGGCGGGCCTTAAAATAAACACATTTTAGTGGCACCGAAAGTCCATCCAAAAATACATACAAGCAGGCCCAATGAGACCATGCCAACCTGACCTACGATGTGCAATTACGAAAATGCCATTTATATATAATATCTTGTTTTGCAGTTTACACTTCATACAAGCCGAGCGGCTCTCACCTTCGTTCGTTTCTGCTCCAAATTTCTCATTCTTTTTTCTCTATTCTCACTGTAAGTACTTGTTTCCCTTTCTCTGTTTTAATGGCTCTTTTAGCTTCTCATTGCTTCTCTCTATATTCGGTTCTCTCTCTCTTTTTTCTTTTTCTTTTTTTCAATTCATTTTATGGTGCTGATTGCCTATTTTTCTTTGTATTTGGCTGATGACTCTTATTAAAAGTAATTGGATTTGCAATGAAAATATGCATTTACTAAATGGGTATTGAATCAAAATTATTAATTTTTACTTTAGTGGTTGTTTCAGTTTGTTTATTGGAATGAAATATTTCTGTATTGATGTATATAGACGAATCTTATTGAAAGTAATTGGACTTGCATTGAAAATATGCTTTTACTAAATGGGAATTGAATCAAAATTATGAATTTTATTTTAGTGGTTGTTTAAGTTTGTTTATTGGAATGGAATATTTCTGTATTGATGTATATACATGGATGGAGCTATCATTACAATTAAGTATTGCAAGTTTTGTTATTGATATCTTTAAAGTTTTTTTTTTTCTTGGTAAAAAATTGAACCAAATGTCACTAACAAAGCTTGCAATACTTGAGGCAGCCAAAATTACTAAGTTGTTAAAAGAAAAGAAAAAAAAGGGTTTTGTTTTGTATCAGCGAAAATCATTATATTGAATGAAATTGGCTGAAATGAGCTGAATCAACTCGGTATTTAAAGCTTCTAGGGGGGGTTACTAATTACTATTCTGGTTTGATGATCGGGTATGGTTTATTTTGGGGGTAAGTTTTAAAAATTAAACTTTCTTGTGGTTAGGCTGGAGGCTAGATCGGCATAACTCTTTGCATTTGTCATCAAATTTGGAAGGGTTTGTGGAAAAAAGGGAGGAAATGGAGATAGATTTGGGAAAAAATGCTTTTGACATAGATTTCCATCCTTCGAGGGACCTCATCACTGCAGGACTTATAGATGGCAATCTTCACCTATACCGTTACAGCGCTAATGTCAAACCACAAAGGTTATTGAAAGTTCGTGCACATACAGAGTCTTGCAGAGCTGTTAGATTTATCAATGATGGGCAAGGTAGTATTGCCTTTTCTTTTTCGTTTTTTTTTTTTTTTTTTTTTTTTTTTTTTTGGGGCGGGGAGGGGGGAGGGGAAATGATTAATGATTTTTCTTTTAATATAATATGCCTAATAATGGGGTAATGAAATGGTTGGTTTTGCATTTATTGTTAGCAATTGTGACTTGTTCTCCGGACAAGTCAATTCTCTCCACAGATGTGGAGACTGGATCAGCAATTGCTCGTCTTGAAGACGCTCACAGGTGGGTGTGCCTGGCTTGTTCTCATCGCGTGTTCTTTTTCTTTTCTTTTTTCCTGTTAATAATATGTTAATTTCATGCTTTGAATGTATGTGGAGCAGTGCTGCAATCAACAGATTGATAAACTTGAGTGAGGCAACCATTGCCACGGGTGATGATGAAGGCTGTATCAAGGTCTGGGATACCAGACAGCGTACTTGCTGCAATACTTTTGCTGCTCATCAAGAATATGTTTCAGATATGTTTTATGCATCTGATTCCATGAAACTCTTGGGAACTAGGTACTCTTCTCTAACAACAAAAGTCAACTAATCATGCCATTGCTTTCTGCTTGTGCCTCACTTGTGCACGAACAGAATTATTCTCAGTTTTGAGAAAGCTCGTATCATGTTTCCTTAGTTTGTTGCTTAAGTGAACACAAAAATATGTTCTTTTTTTGTCTCAATTGATAATTTTCTCCTTTCCTCCCTCTTTTCTTGAGTACTTCATGTAAAGATCTAAAGTATCCTCTTTTTTGCAATGTGAAGTGGAGATGGAACTCTGTCTGTTTGCAATCTTCGGAGAAATAAAGTAAGCTTTTTTTTTTCCCCCCCTTTTTTTTAATAAATAAAATACTTGCTATATCTACTGCAAATTGTTTAATTTGTTATTCTTAAACTGACCTGGATAATTTTCAATTTGATTAGCTTCTCCCATGCTTATTTTACAGGTCCAGGCTCAGTCTGAGTTTTCTGAAGATGAATTACTTTCCGTTGTTCTCATGAAGGTAGCATTTATTCTAACTTTTAAGTACTGGATTCTGCTGCTTCTTCAATTTGCCTCAACTCTGTCAAGGATGTAGTTCTTGCTGGCAACATATAGAGATAGTCAACAACTCAACATGTTTCCCATATAAGATTTTTGATCCTTCGGTAACATGATATTATTTTTAGACAATAGTTATGGTGATTTACTGCTGCATCATACCGTGCACGTGTTAAATGTTGAAACACTAGTCTAAGTCTTTGTTATCTTACTTGTCTACTATATATGTTGACATGGAAATATTTCAATTCTTGAAAATGTAGAGTATATAAATAAATATTTTTTAAAAACATATTGTTCTAATCTTTAGTTTAAAAGATTAAAATAAATGCTAGAAATCATAAAATATTTCTCAATAATTAAACTAATTAAGAATCGATTAGATTCATAGAGAGAAAGTAAGTGACGGAGGGGGAAAGAAAAATAAAAAAGAGTTATAGCTATCCTATAGTATCCGTACCTGATATTTGTTCAATACTTATATGACTACTAGTTTGTTGTGTTCGGTTTCCTAGGTTTTGACAATGTACATAGGTTTAATCAATAACTGCAAATAACTTGAAGGGAATGATTGAATAAAAGTGGGTACTAAATTTGTACTGAAAGAGGGTCATCTAAATGATTTAAAAAGGCTTGTCATATGTTTCCCTTGGAATGCCCTCCACAAGTCATTTCTAAAGGGAAGAAAGGAAAGGAAGGTAATGTTTGGTTCAAGTTACCTGGTGTAACTTTTAGAATTGTTACACCACTCAATAATTTTTTATTGGATGTATATTTGACAAATCCACCGGTGGTTTTCATTTTCTTCTTGTACTCTCTATGCTTGCAAATTTTCAATTTAATCAGAGATCAATTTAATTTCAACTTCTTTGTATTTCAACATTATACACAAAACATGAGTTTATGGCTCAAATTGTAAGTGAAATCTGGTTCATATGGAATTTGGTGTGTTATGAAGAACGAGAACTTGTAATTCAACAATGGAATTTTTAAAATATTAATCCAATAAGAAGTTATTAAGTGGCATAACATTAACACAAAAGTAATGTTTGTTTAGGAACTAGATGACTTAGAAAGGAAAATTATATGATGATTAAGATGATTTTAGTGAGATGATTCAAAAGAAAGAAATCATTCAAAGCTTGGCTAAGCTAATTTATATGCTTAGTGCATATTTTGATACGGTTGACTTTATACTTATCTTTGGCATTTTAATGGTGGTCAGAATGGTCAGAAAGTCGTTTGCGGATCACAAACTGGAACTTTGTTACTGTACTCTTGGGGGTGTTTCAAGGATTGCAGGTATATAACATGTTTGACAAATCAAACGGTTACAGTCTATTAGAAACAGGAAATTCTCTATCATGTATGTGTGTTAATTATTAACTTTTTTGCTGGGTGACTCTGGTTTCCAGTGATCGCTTTGTTGATCTTTCTCCAAACTCAGTTGATGCATTGTTGAAGGTGAGTGGGCATCATAACTATAGTAGCATCAGTTTGCTTTCAAATTATCAATGATTTTGCTTAATTAAAACATTTTAAACTCATTGTGTTAGCTTGACGAAGATAGAATCATTACTGGATCCGAGAATGGACTCATAAGGTGAGAAGTTGTTTTGAAATGTCTCACTCCTCCTGTTTGTACTAGTAATAATTCAATTTTTTAAGCTGTCTATAATACTTACTTTCATGTAATTGTTGTTTAGCCTGGTAGGCATATTACCTAATAGAATCATTCAACCGATTGCGGAGCACTCAGAGTATCCTGTGGAGCGCCTTGGTAATATATGCTTCTTTTCTTTTGTGAAATATTTATCTCCAGAAGTAGCCAACAAGCTTTAACTCAAACAGCATCTTCTCCCCTTGTAAAGACCAGGATGAAGTGTTAATGACCTCTAGCTCAAGTGGTACCTCCTCCCCCTTGTAAGAGCAAGATGGATTGTGAGGTTGTGTGTTCAAGACCCAACAAGTGTGTGCTTGATTACCAATTAGAAAAAAAGCACCCAATAACCTTTCTAAAAAAGGAAAAAGAAAATGAAATTAAAAGAGAAAGATGGAGGGTGACTTCATGGGTGAGGGGTTCAAGAATCACCGGTGCTTTTATAAATTACCAACAACAAAAATTAGGAAAAAATAATATTTTTGCCCTTGAAAAATGGTACATGTTCTATTTTCATTTCTAATATATTTTCGTGTCCGACAAGTTAAAATGTCACCCATTTCATCCTTCTATCCACTTTTTGTTAAATTTTTTTGTCAACTTGTCTAACTAAATACATATTTTAGGGACAAAAATGATATAGTTTAGGTTCTTCTGTCCCTGAAATATTATCTAGGTTTTATTTGTGTCCTTGGAACTTAATAGGAGTGGATGGAAAAGAAGAAATATAGAATATTTAAAATTTTTAGGGATGAGAATAACTTTTTAAATTTTAGGGACAAAAATAGAACTTGGCTATATTTAAAGGGCGAAAAGAATATCTTAACCAAAAGATAATCTGCAGAAGTAGTTAAGAGAATTTGTGGTTTGGATTATTCTTCATTGTCAAATTTTCATCAAATAGTTTCTAGTGGGCTTACCAATGATGGGAATGTATTGTCAGTGTTTTTGTATTTATTTATTATGTCAATGGTATCCCTATCCTTAATCTTGGCTATCTTCGTGCTGGATTACTGGCTGTTGATCACTATACCAAGTTTTTTGACCTATGTTTTTGCTTGGTCTTGTAGCCTTTTCCCACAACAGAAAGTTTCTTGGCAGCATAGCACATGATGAGATGTTGAAGGTGTGGATCTCTATTTCTTTTATGATATGACTATACAATGGTAAACCTATAAGAATTTGTAATTATTGTTGGATGATCATATGGTTGTATGTGACTGTGTTACATGAGGTTTGTATGAACAAGACCTTAAGGCTAATAGTTATTTCATATTTGGATACTCATATGGTGGAGGCAGTTTCTTGCATCGGTATTTTGGGGAAAGAAAAGGAAATTTCTTTAGATTATCATAGTGCACTGTTTGAATGGGTTTGCACCTCTGCCCTCATGTTCCACTGTGTTATCTTGTATTGTGCAGTTGTTTTTGTATTAGTTTTTGTTCAAAAAGTTTATTTTTATGTTTTTGTCATAGCAATCTTTGCCACATTTTATTGCAAACTTCTATCTTTTAGCTTATATAAATATATATTTAAAATTTCAAGGTAGAGGCCAAGAGTGGGTTCACAATCCACCAGATGCGTGTGTAACTTACCAATAAATAAATAAATATATAGATGAAAGTTTTTGCAGTATCTTCTTTATATTATGAACATCATATCAACTCTCTACATTTCTTTAATGCAGCTATGGGATTTAGATGAGTTATTGCAAGATTCTGGAAAAACTCAAACAAGTCAAGATGCTGTGGCAGACGGTGATAGTGATGAGATGGATTTGGAAATTAGCCATCCAAAGATTAACAAAGGTATACCTATTCTTTTGCAGAATTTACGTGTTAAAAATTATCTGATGTCTTTCTTCTATTGAGTGATTGACAAATGTTGCTAAATGAGTGAAGCTTCAATTATCATTATGTATCTTCATTAATTTAATTTAATTTTTTAATTGGAGTGCTTTTAAGTTTTTAAACCAATTCATTTGAAAACATCTTTGACTAATTGTATACCAGTGCTTGACAAAATAAGATTTTTCTTCAATAACTGTGTTCTAATTTAGAAAGCACAGACGCGGCTGGGAGGGTGCCACACCTGAGTTTGACGCGGTTGCCTGTGCGTCGATGCCACGTTTGAGTTATTTATTTATTTTTTTTATTTTATTATTATTTTTTTTTCTCGAATTCACGCTGATGCGGCTCGATTTGCACCAAACCGGGCTGATCCGGCCAGAATTGGGCCGTATCAGCCATATCGGGTTGTATCAGCTAGTGACCGAAACAGTTGAAACAGGCCGAAGTCGGTCTTGAATTTAGCCAGAAAATCCGAAATTCTCACCTCAGAGGCATAGTAATGTGTTTCTTGCCTTCTTCTTTCTTTGTTCTGTGAATCAAGGCATAGTAATGTGTTTTTTAAGAATATTTTAATAGTAAAAATATATAGAAAATATAAATAAAAATATTTTTAATAATTTTTTAATCTTCGAGTCTTGCCGCACCCGCACCCTACTTTTTCAAAAATTGCCGGGTCCCGCACTTGCACCTGAGTCCCGAAACGCACCTGTGCTTCATTGGTTCTAATCACTATTTAAGGTGGCAGGGAGTGTAGATGTGGTTCAAAAGTTTCATACACCCTAGTATGGTTTTTGGCTGTATAAAAAGCTCAATGAATCCCCAGATGGGGCCACTTGTTAAATCTATATGGCTGTCTCAGGTGATTTTATGTTGATAAATTGTGCTTACGGTTACTTAGTACATTTTCATTTGTGACTGCTTTAAAAGCAAACCAAAAGCACGGTCCTTTGCTAGGAATTAGCAGTTGATCGTGCAATAGAAATTGTAACCAGCACATGCTTTAAAATTTGGAGTTCAGGTTATTGTGTTTTTCATTTCATCTGAACAACTCTCTATGTTTTCTTCATGCTTGTTTAGATGATGTCGAGTCTAATTGATCCTTAAAATGACTGATTTTATTTTATTTTTTTATATGATCATAGTAGTTAGTCTTTTTTAAATGCTTATGCTATGGGCCAAATATATCTTTTTGATCCTTTGCATGGTTATCATTTGAAGGAATATCACGGATCAACTATTTATTAATGGGATCACAGTGGCTCTGACTTATTAGAGGGCATCCATGTGTGTGTATTTGATTTTAATATTTTACTGTTTCAGGTACGAAGAGAAAAAGTGAAAGTAAAGGAACTGATTTGAACAGTTCAGGCAGTTTCTTTGCCGATTTGTAGCTGGGTAGTGATGTTGATCTTTCACTTTCATCTCAATTCAGATGCAAAACTGATGCAAGAGTTCTTTCATAATCCTATCTTGTGACCTTCATTTGGCATCTTGATTGCTGAGCAGTGTTTACCATGCCATTTACATCATGGCGGTGATCGACCTTTTATGAGAGGAGTATGAAGTATTTAATTTTGGCGTGTCTCACTCTTATTTAAATGTTTATCCCCGGGAGAAATTTAGAGGATTGTGACATATTTAAGATTGGGGTGAGGTAAACTGTTCTCTCTGTATTATTTTTGTAATTTTTTGAAGACCCTGAGAGGACTTGGTATTGTTTTTGGACGTGTCCCTCCCTTTTATATAGAATGAAGTAAGCTCAATGCTCTTTTGCTCTTCAAATTAGGTGAAAATTTTCTGAGATAATATCGAATTGTGCAAAATTTGCATTGATTCTTATATGTTCAAGAATGTAGTAGACATCATTTTTATTCCATGATATTATTATTAATACTATTAAGCCACAAGATTTTAGCACTATGGAAGTAATGGACGGGGAGGAAAGGATTAAAAGTGAAAGGAGGAGAGAAGGAAATTGAATGTTTTAAAAATTTAAGAGAATACCCTTTCCTTGTTTGGTTCCAAAGTGGAAAGGAGGGAAGATGATAAAAGTATTCTACAAATTAGCAATTACTCGCTCTTGTTTGTTAAATTTAAACTCTCACAGAGAAGGGGGCATAGGTTTCAACATGCACATCTTGCAAATGATTTTCAAAAAATTTAGCTACAAAATCGATTGTAATCTTAAGTTACAACGTTATTCAATATCTTTTTATTAAAGATGTATTTTTACCATTGGATTACATCTTTTTACATCCTCCATATTTGTAAAATTTCTTTAAAATTTAAAATCAATAACTATGTTATCGATGAATTGTTTAAAATGCAAATTTTTGTAATAAAATTATATATAAAATATAAGCTTATAGACCATATAGTAAATAATATCTAATTAACATAAAATTTAACATGTGTAGTAAGAACGTTAAGAGCATGCAATTCAATAGTTAAATTTTCAAAATATGTATTAATGTTTATTTTAATAAGTAAGGTTGTAATTTTAAACTGCAATTAATTTTGTTGCTAAATTTTGTTATTCTACTATTCTACTAGAAATCCATGAATTAACAAGAAATTAACACTTTGTTTTAATGACAACCCTTGTCTGCCTAGCTCTGCTCTGATCTGGTTTTTGTAAATTCAAGGACGGATATATGGCTGTGAGCAATGTCCTATGTACAAAAATGTTCTCTAATTAAGAAAAAGTGGTGGAACATCTTTCTTCTGTTTATGTGGGGATTTAAGCCTTTCAACAAATATGTTCATCAACCAACCTATCAAAAAATGTTCATCAACCAATCTGACCTGGGGATTTGTCAAAAATGCAGACGGTGAACACATTGTTTAACTGAAAAACATTCCAACACATCATTCTCACAAGCCAAAAGAAAATGTTAACAAGATGCCCTGCAATCTGTAAATCAATGACATTAAGCTGCTCAGCATGACGTGAACTTTTTTGTTTTTATGATGTCCAACCTCAGCAAGGCAAGGTCCTTTGGACCCATCCCTAAGGAATAAACCACGAATACATGACTCCACTCATCAAAAATGTGTATCAAATAATCCAGAAGAACTTGGGGGAATTGAACTCAAGATACATGGGTCTACAGCTCATCTCAAACCTTCAACCACTGGGCTGCACCCTAGCGGGTATGACCCGTGAAAAAATCAAAATTGGTCTTATTAGATAGTTAAATATTTGTACTCTGAAGAGTAGAGAGAGAGAGTGAACCAAGGAAGGACAAGGGATCTCCTAACAATAACAGCCTCACTTCCCCCATCATGTCCCTTGGATCCTATCTGGTCAGAGAGATATGTACTACTTTAAACCCCTGCAGTGAACAGCCTTGCAATAATCAAGATGAAAATCTGATGGGGCCCAAATATATCTTGCAATCTGCAGTGCTCAATTGGATAGCCTAGAAGTTCATGTGAAATGAAAAATAGCTGTACTATAGCCAACTACAAACCATGACAGTCCAAACCAGTCATATTATTACAAAATTTAATTTCCTGGCCATAAAAAGAGCAGACTTAAAAAAGAACTAAATGTTGACATCCTCCAGTTCCTGACACATCCTCAAAAGCATAGAAGATTAAGAACAGCTCCCCAGGGCATTAAATTGGGGACTGAAACCCATCCCCCAAGAAATTATGAAGTCAACCTTTCCACAGAAACCTAATAAATCCATTATTAAAGAGTATTATGAATATAAATACCCCTTACTGAAAGATTCAGCTTAAACAGAAAGAAAGAATGGGGGGTAAAAGCATACGATTAGTTTGTTTTACTTTCTAGTTCATTGGGCTCTTTACTCAAACGTGTTCAAGCTATTAACATGTTGAGCCAACTTGGTCATGCTTTGATTTTGTAAAACAATGCCTCTAAATTTCGAAGCCACAATCTGTTAAGAGTAAAGCCAATAAAAGAACAATTTTCAATAAGCAGTGTTCCTTTGAAAACTCTGCTTATCTAAATAAGAATATAACAAGTATATTTCTCATAGAATAATAGAAAGCAGATGACTTAAATAATGATCAATGCCTTGCAAGTATGTAACTTAAGAATGGTTTGCATTTGCAAAGGAGAAAGGGAAAGGCGAGTTAGCCCCATTCATGTTACAGTTATATCTAATTCACTTACCATTTATAATCACTGTAAAAACAAAAGCTCAAAGATTTTATATTATCATGTCACCATAGGCCAATAGAGCGGAAAAAGAGACTGAAAATTTATATTATCAAATCCATTCACATATCTCATCCAACTTACAAATAAGAATACTTGGGCACTTCTTTCACAGATATAACAGATTTCTCCCACAGATCTTCACAGAGCTCTTAAAACTTCTCACGGGGTTATGGTGCTCCTGGGAGAGGAAGAAACACAATATATAAGACGAATTATAAGTGATATAATTGATCAATTCATTCCCTAGGAGCCAACTATCAGTATGCATAAATTGTAAGATACAAGGGAAAAAGCTAAGTTAAAACAGCTTCCCTTTGCCCAAAAAAATAAAACATTTACATAAACTATTTTCTGTATGTAGAGATGGGAACATCAAGAAGCATATTGGAAGTTTTATCAACTGCTATCATAAGCAATAAAAGACGAGTAAAGATAAAAATTGTTTATCACTTGCAAAAGAGGCATCAGTATGGCATCTACAAATACTTTGCTTACTGCAGGGCTCTACTACACAGGTTTAAACTTTTCAAAATTCAAGAATCTACAGCCTACACCACTCAACTGAGCCTAAAACAACAATTTAGTTTAAACTTAGCAGAATTTTTCATCTTGAATATGGAACACCCTTTTTCATTTCTAAACCCAAAAAAAAAAAAAAAACTCAAAACTTTAATTTTCTTTTCCTCAGATTTCTCAACCAAACATAGGTTAATAAATGGACCAAAACAAAAAGAGCTCAAATTCTCAGAGGTACTCCTAGTAAAGCCATGAGAACATGTTCTGATTCAAATCCATGAATCAAAGTTCAGAAAGTATGAGGAAATTCAGAGAGATATGAAAGAGAATTGTTGGTGAAGAACTTACCGTGGGGTGCAAAGCAGAGGATCAGAACCCAAAATGCCTTGGTTTTCAGAAGTCAAAGCTCACCGAACTGACTCTCCCCCTGCAACCTTATCGATATAAACCAAAAAAAAAACCTCTAAAACAGAAAGTTTCACATCCAAAAACAATGCAAATCCATATATAAACATATTAAGCAACATATTACAAGCAATTTCCAGTTTAATACAGTTTCTCAGAAACCAATCAGGATAATTTCAAGAGAAAGAAAAACAATAGATAAGATATCTGACTTGGAATCAAGACTTTTTGGGGTATGGCTCTGGTGGCAATGTTGTGGGCTTTGGTGGCTGGAGACTATGGTGTCATGGACTTTTGCTAGGTTACTGCTCACATGTTAAAATGTGAGAGGCAATTGGAGAAATGAGATCGGCTACTGGTAAAAACTAAAAAGGAAGACTATAATCCCCTTCCCCTCACCTCCTTTCTCCTCTGCCCCCATCCAGATGCATTGAAAGAGCCAATGCCCTGTTGGCAGCTGCCCCCATCCAAATGCATTGCAAGTGCCAATAGCTAGGGCTAGGTCATGGTGGCTATTGCACCAGATCCAAATCCTCCTATGCTACCTTCTCAAGCCAGGGTTCAAGTCTCCACAAGAAACAGTAAAGGTAATTTAGGATTACTTGTATGATAATCATAGCTAGCACCAAAAACAGGTTCAGTCTGTGGTATTGCCTCTAGCCCTAGACCTCCACTTCTACAAAAAGAACGAACCCCTAAAATGTTTCCAGACTTCCAATTTACCATAACTTAACATATATGCTTATTCGATTACTGCTACGATTGCTAGAGACAATGCATCTCCACAAAACCTTAGACAAAGCATCCATTGTTTTCCCTGCTACCTCACCACTAGGGCATCACTATCTTGCCACTGTTTCTGTGTTGCCACCACTGCTTAACCACTGAGACAGTACTACCAACAGTCTTATTGCATAACCTACTATTTACTTTCATAAAGATAAATACTTTCATTTACTTAAAATTTCTGTAGACAAACATTTCTCGATATTTATATCTATTAATTTTTTTTTCTCACACCCTAGAGTTCCAAGTACATATGCAACATTTTAATCAATACTTGAAATTTTTTTTTTCTAATATCAGAGAAATTCTTTTGAAGATAAGAGCCTTCCCACCGAAAATTCCAAGATCTCCCTAAGACAATCAAATTTTTTATGGTAGTTCCTCAAATGAATATTACTTGACTAATTGTGGAAAATATGATATCCAAAAATACATCAGTGAATATTGACTAAAGGTCTTGAACTAAAGCATTTTGAAGAGATTTTCTGTGAAGCACAAGCATTTTGAAGAGATTTTCCGTGAAGCACTGGTTAAGTGGGGTCTAATCATCAAATAAGTCAGGACTAAGGTCTACCAACATGCCTTTGAAAATCCTGTCATCACATCCCTTCAGCACAGTAATCACTGGTTTCTTCAAATGTAAGAGGGCAGGGATTCATTCAGCCACAATGGATTCCTTCCTCTTGTCTTCCACATCAGCCACCTTGAAATGGGGCTTGGAGGGGAACACATATATAGTAGATGCAGTAACTGAGGGTTGAAACCCAGCTGAGTATCTTTCTGAGGTCAAAGTAAATCTAGGCAACTGTTGGATACCTGAGGCAAGTGGTACAAGCTTGTAATTGAGAATATACTCGGATTTTGGGAGAACAAAAACCGTGTCATTGTGAGACCCAGATAACACAAAACTTTGTGCATCTGCCAATGAGAATTTGACCTCTTGAAGCAATTGTGTTTGGTTCTGAATTTTGACAAGGAATGTAAAGGGGTCACCAAGGATGGCATATGGAGGACAGTCCAAACTCACAACCAAAGGTGGTAACTCCACATTTACATCAGGAAGTGTTTGTGTAGTCAAAACTGAAACAATTGTAGAACCAGATTTCTCTTCATTCACAGAATCCCTCCTCCATCTTACACACACAGTCCCTAACCTGAGCTTTGAAGAATTAGCCTCAGAAATGACAGTGAAAACCTTTTTGAACTTTTCTCCAGGCACAAGAAGGGCAGGATCTAGAAGGGTTTCATGTTCATGTTGCATGGAACATGACCCTTCAATGCCTTCATTATCTACTTCAAGAGACATGGATAGAAGGCGCAATGGCACCTCAGCAGAGTTCTTCACGCTAACAATGAGTACACTTTTTTCACTAAGCGGCAGTGATGCCGGCTGATCAGGATCAGGGACTAAGTTGATCCTTGAGAGCAGCAAAGGGTCCCTCCGAAATGGCAACATGATTTGATGGCTAAATTCAACAGCAGTCTTTCCTTCAATCTGCAAGCTCTTGTGGACATTAACTTTTTGTGTAGTTGATTCATTGCTATGTGGAGAATAGCCCAATGAGACATAAAGCATTACTGGTTTTGGTCGATGCCACTTGATTTCTAATTTGCAGGACCACGATTCACCACATTTCAGAAATGGAACAGATACCAATCCAAAAGATTTCTGAATTTTTTTGATTTCATCTGTGCCCAGTTGAGTTTCATCCTCCCCTTCTGGTCCAGAAATGCCAAGAAGCTCAACATGATGACTGTCCATAGACAATGATTCTGTTTCCCTCGGACTAAACAAGCCACCTCCTCTTACATCTACCAGATTAATCTTCAACTCGCCAGAGTAGACTGCATGGCCTGTGGATATCACAGTAACAGGTACTATGAAGCTCTCTCCAACAAATGCAGGGCCAGAAGCACCTAAATTAAGATCCACTTGTGGGTCTGGTTCTTCGACCTGGGCAGCCTTCTGACCGGTGAACGCTAGTGCAGGATCCTTCGTTGGCGAAGACTCTACACGGTCTTCAAACTTCCAAATCGGCAAATCATCCATTGATGCTGGACTTTCAGCTCTGCAACAGATCGTGAAATGGGGTCCCATTTTTGCAATAACGGATGTGCATTCAAGCTTTCCACTTTGATCTGAGTCATAAAATTTTCTTACAGTTAACACAACAGGAAATGGGACATAATGAAGAGAAAAATAATATAATTGATTCTAAGAAAAAGTTTCAGTAGAGGGTGAGAGCATTTATAGGAGAAGAAAAACAAAGATTTGGCTGTATCAGATATAATAAATGTATAGGATGGATCATAATCATGTTATTTGCTAATTCAAAAGCCCTCCCTGTAAATAATTATTGATTGTTGGTAGGACGACCACGCTCAGTGTGTATTAGAAACATTTTTTTTTTCCTCATAGATTGAACATTGTATACAACCAAAACATAAAAGAAAGCAGAATAAATAACTGATTTACCAGATTTGATGTCATATGTCAAACGTAGCCATCTGTTAGTAGAAAGTGTAAGAGAAGGAGAAGTCTCTACTCGGCGGCCTTGTTTGTCATCAACCATAGAAGCTAAAGGAGATCTTTGGGCATTCATTATGATAAAGTTACAATCAGATTGATTGAATTGCACTTCTAATTGATCAATATCAACAGTAAGGGGTAATTGTGATAAAAGTGATAGGGTAATCAAGGTGGATGAATTGGGTTTGATTATCTGTTCATGAAAAGCAACTGAAGCAAGAAGTACTGATCTAAGGGGACTGACAAGATCAATCTCAAGGTGTAGTGGGTTATCTCCAGTTATTTTTAGATTAGTACTGTTCTCAACTGATGCCAGCCCTGATTCTCCACTGACAAGCACAAGGACCTCCTTGTGAATTACTTCTCTCTGTGCTAGACTTGCAGGACCAGCTGGACCACAGTCTTTGAATCTAAAAGACTGGGTGTCTGTACCAGATGATGCTGGCAGTGCAGCCATTTCAAGGGAGTACTCTATAAAATCTTTCACTGCACCATGTTTCCTTGCACACTCTTGCAGGTAACCCAAGACCTCCCACAGCAAAGTGACCCACCCCTCTTGTCTGTACAGATTTGCGATACCCTCAAAAAGAGGTTTGGCATTATTGAATTCACCAACAGCATAATGTTCTCTGGCCATGTGAAATCCACAAAGAGAGGCCATCCTCTGCGCTTTGAGGTTACTGTATGATTCGTATGATTTCTTTAGCAGAGCAATTATTTCAAAGGAATCTTGAAACCTTTTTCCTTCCGCAACAGCAAAACGGATATACTCTTCATCAGTGAGACTGAAAACAAGATGGAAACTTATCAAGCTTGAGTAAGAAAGCATAATGTATTATCTTAGTAAACATCTTGGTAGCAATTTGTCAAAACACATACGGCTGCATAACAAATGTGTCACCTTGCTCAAGTAATCGAGCAAACTGACCCACATAAGTTGAAGGTACCACAGATTCAGCACTGTTATCAATCTCATTAGCAGTTTCTGACATTGGTATTGCAATTTCGAAAGAAGATCTCTTCTCCTCTAAGTATTGAGCAGCTAACTGTTTCAAGATGAAACATTGAGGTTCAGTCAGGATGCATCACTACATTCAACTAAGGTATCTAAGCTCATTGGAAATAAATTTTAGAAAATAAAATGTTAATAATAAAAATAAAAGGGTGCATCGTGGTTGTTACTGTTAATAAGTCAGCAATTGGAGTCTTTAATAGAGGCACCAAAATGAAGGTCTGAGTCCCTTCATAACAGGCGCCATAGACACAATAAAAAAAAAATAAATAAAAAAGTAGTTTCAACAATCATTTGATTCATTCAAATGCTATAATGTATTTGATATTGACTCAAAGAAGAGTATGCCTTAAGAAAGGGTGATACAGGAATGACTACATTGTTATCTATCTAAAATAATGTAATTCCAATGATTGCTTTTCCTCAATGTTGCTCTCGTCCTTTTCATTAAAAACTCGTGGTATGATTGGTGTGAGTGATTGGTAAATTCTGGAGGTAAAAGATGGGAATACACCAATCCCATTACATTTAAAGAGAAAATAACATTCCAACCTCTCTTAATTCCTTTGTCACCTGGTATGGTATGAGCAGAAGAGTTTGGAGTTGTGCCTCTCCAAATTCAAAACTTAACAATTTTAGCTATTTTAACTACTAGTGAATCATCCAAAAGGCTTTCCATATTGTAAAAGGAGCCGTCACTCTATCAGGAAGAGGGCAAGGAAGAAGGTTTGAATGTACTTAATAGCCAAAGAGGAACATAAGATCTAGAGACAAATAAGGAAAAATATAGTCACAGATATAATTTATTTTTTACCTCAACGTGCAAGGGGATGTATATATCAGAGAGAGAGAGAGAGAGAGAGAGAGAGCTCACTTGATAGTAATAAGCTGGACGAGATTCCCACTCAGTCAAAGGTTTTTCCGCAGTAGCTAAAACTAGAGATGAAATATTTTTGATGACTGCTGAACTTTTGTCGAGCAGCTCCGCAAATACCAAAAACTGTCGACTCAACCATTCCCAGTGAAGAAATATAGCTTCTGGGGATCCAACAAGCCTTCTATACGAAGCATTGTGCTGCCGAAACCATGTAATCGCTTCTGCAACCTTTCCAGCATGCAATAACAACGTGGATATTTTGAAGTTCAATTGCTCGGCAACAATTTTTATCTCCACTAAGCGTTGAATAGCTGGCAACCTCTTTGATGTCCCAATCATCTGTATCAGCCATATGCAAAGTTTGTTTCAGGGGAAAAATTAAAATGGCTTGCAATAGGTTTCTTTAAGAAATGAACAGGAATTAAGAACATATAAGCCTCATGGAATTGAGATAGTTTTGGACAGCTGTTCACAAGATTTGGTATTAGTTAAATTTGTGTCTGTTTTAGGTCAGCTGTTTGAAAACATGCATTTTGAAAAAAAAAAAAAAAAAAGATTTTAAATGAAGCATTTTGAAACATGATTTTTACACAATTAAAAACTTGCTAAATCTGTGAAAAATTCAGTGCAAAAACACAGTTTTCTGGCAATTTTAAGAAATGCACCCCTATGAGCTACAATTTGAAAAGGCACTCTTTCGCCAGTTTTCCATTATTTTTATTTTTTTATAACTAATAAATTTTGTTGATGTGAAAAAAATTCCATCATGCATACCGGGGTAAACGAGATGAAAAGCAAATTAATTTCTACGATTACAAAGATCCACAAATTTTAATAGGTTATCAAAAGGATATGCTCCTGTTGCCATCATCCACTCCAAAAGTGTTTGGAAAAATTGCATTTTTACTTTTAAGATAGACTGTTCACACCCCTCACAAATTCTAGCATTTCTTTCAAACCATATACACCACATCAAGCAATGAGGGATAGATTTTCATAGAGTGTTGTTTCTATGTCTTCCAACTCTGCCATACCCACAAGCTAATAAATCTACAAAATCTTAAAGCACCACTCAATGGACACCAAATAGCGCCAACACAATATCCCATAATTCTCTAGCAAAAGAACAATGCAAAAGCATGTAAGGCCCCATTTCCATGTCTTTCTTATAATTACAACACCAACTCACCAAAATTATATTCTTTCTCAAATTATCCGCTGTTAAAATTTTTCCCAAGGATGCAGTCCAAACAAAGAAGGCAACTCTTGAAGGAACCTTGAGTTTCCAAATACTTTTCCATGGTAACTTGACTGCTCCACTTGGGACTAGTGCTACATAGTAAAAACTTAATCTTCTTAAAAATAGAAAGCCAAACGAATTTTTTTTTTTTTTTTTTCATTTAAAATCTCTCTTTTTTCTAAACGAAATTGCAATGCCAAATGGACAGGTATAAGGTAAGTGGCAGGTTAAATTTGTATGGCATTATGTGTGGAGTTGGGCAGGAAAATTACATAAAGAGTATAATACAGAAAACAAATTGAACATGAGTTGAATTAACCACCTGTCGGAGTATATGATAGGCCTCATCATAAAACCTCAAAGCTTCACCCCAATCTCTTCGGAATTCTGCATATACAGCAACCTAGCAATTCATAACATTCATTCAGATTATACATAAACAAGTTGAGGAAAAATTATTATTATGACTCAAGTTCAAGTTAAGAGAACGAAAATAGGAAGAGGAATATTAAAATATATATATATATATATATATATATTAACATTAGTTGAAGTAGTTAAAAAGGACATGTCAATTAAGTAACAAAGGCTATGACTTCATATGAAGAAAAAGAATACATGTGGCTAACCCTAACTAATCTTGTTGGGATCCATAGTCAACCCCAAAATTTTGGTACTAAAGCTTTGTTATTGTTGTTTTTAAGTTCAAGAAACACCTAGTGCAACTCTTTGCAATGGCAAACCGCTCCAGTATTTTGATAAATCAACCATTGGATGCATTGCCTTGTTATACTCATCATGTTTGCAACAAATATAAAATCGACCAAAAATCAATAACTATCTTCTCATAAAATGTCTAAATTTCAAGTATTTTTAACTTAAACGAAACATAACTTTATGGATCAGATAGAAAATAACATCAGATTAACGCAAAATTTGGCACGCATGTTAAGAACAAAGAACAAAGAGAGTGTGTAATCCGACGTTCACATTCACCATGCTTGTTGCCAAAAAATCAAAATGATCGGAAATCAATAACTACCTTATCATAAAATATTCAATTTTCAAAATTTTAACTCTAAAGTTATACACAAAACATTTTTTTACACCAATCAAATAGTAAATAACATTCAATTAACACGAAATTTGGCTCGTATACATAATCCAATGGAGATATTCTCAAAATATGAATCGAATACTTATTAATACAAATCTAAAAACTCACTTACTTTAAAGCAATAGCGAATGTGCAACTCAAGACCCGGAGAACTAAAGGTTTTCTTCTCAATACGCAATTTAATCCTTCTTCCTTCATCTCTATAATACACATTAGCCAATTCAGCAAGAACAGATCCCAACCTTTGAAGAGACTGTGAGTACTCATTCTGGTTGAAAACGACGACGTATTTCGAATCCAAATCCGCACGCTTTCGCAACGCGAGCATCCGATCCTCACTCACATCCTCTGCAAAACCAAAACCAAACCAAAATTGACCAAAATCACTCACATTATTACCGAAAAAAAACCACGCAAAAAGTCGCAGCAAGTACCGTTCGAATCGGAGAGGACGACGACGACGAGCAATTTGATGTTACGCGGACGAAGCACGGTTTTGATTTGGTCAATATGGGAGCAGACTTGGAGCCACGCGGCAGGGTCGGAGGAGAGCTGAGAGTGGGAGAAGAGAGCGGCGAGGACGGAAGGAGTTTTGGTTCGGTGCTTTGATAGCCAATCGCGCTTCAATATGCCGATCGGGGGAGAAGGGGAGGGGTTGTCGGGTTCGGGTTTGGAGAAGAGAGAGATTTTGGTGAAGTCAGGGAGAGCGAGGGTGTTGATTGGGGGTTGTTCGGAGTGGAGGTGTTTGGAGATGGTGGTGTGGAGTTCCGGACAACCTACTATGGATATTAGTGTCACTGGTGGAGTTCTTAGCTCTTCTGGGTATTCTTCCATTTTTTTTTTTTTTGGATTTGGGAAAATTGGAAAATGTTTGAATTGTGATGCAGCTATAGTATTAATGTTGTTGCATTGAGAATTATTTGAGGAGGAAAATTGAAATCCACTGGATTTGGTTTTCCGCTTCCCTTGATTTTGATTTTTGTTTTGGAGAAGAGATCGGCAGTGGAGCGAAATGGGGGATCCGGGTTGGTTTCAGAGAGTAATGTCAAACGTGGGTGTGAGTCGTGCCTGTGACAGAAATTGGCCTAATTGGACGAGATCCGGACCCGATAACCTGGTCCAATCCAATTAAATAATTAAATTATAAATTACAACTCTAAAAGTTAGTTTTTTATATTTTATACCCTAAAATTTTTCTTCATTAACAAAAGCAGCCCTTCCGTTAATGGAGTCGTTTATGTGACCGTCAAGTGACACGTTAGTAGTTGAAACACACTCCAGTCGTTAGAAAATCACTCACTATTGATCTAGTCGCCTTGGACCTGATCTATTACTGTCAAGTTGGAGCTGTTACAAATGGAGAGACAAACAGCTTAAAACCAAGAACTAAGAACGATAAGGGTTTGTGGGGGTCAAAAAAACAATAAAAATTCTCAATATTCCCAAATTAGCATACCAAAAATTTAAATTAGAGATTGTTGTGGGCTTTTTTTTTTTTTTTTTTTTTTTGAGAAAGAGTTTCAACTTATGGCGTCCTCTCCTGATAATTGCCCTTTATCATTAAATCAGGACACTAATCAGTTTTTGGTGTAGGCGAGGTTTGAAACTCAGATCCCTTATTCAACTATTAGAAACTTTACCAGTTGAGCTAGCTGGAACCCACTGTCATGAGCCTATTTTGAGTTGATATACTTTTCTTCAAAAAAAAAAAAAAAGTGTGAGTTGGCATATCAATTTGAGAATTTTTTAAAATTATTGTGACATTTTTTTTTTTTTGTTTCCTAACACTGATTATGTTTATTTATTTGATCAGTTATTTAGATTATTAAATAATATATATATATATATATTAATGTTTGTTTGGCTTTAGCTTTTTGTATAGCTTTTAGATTTTAAGTACAGTTTTTTAAAACCCCACTTAAAAAAAAATTATCACTTTTTCAAATTTTAAGTATATTTTAGTATACTTTTAGTAAAAAGCTAAGTAAGATGATGTCAAATGTATACTAAATTTATGCCAACTTATATGTTGAATGGCTTTTAAGTAAGGGTGTCCAATTAACCCAATGATTCACCAAAACTACCCTAACCCCTTAAATTTGGTCGATTTTTAGGGGTTGATGGATTGAGTTAGATTGCCAAAACTTTTTTTCACTATGGGTTGGGCCTAGTCAAGTCAAAAGATTCACAAATCTTCTTAACCTAACCCAACCCACCTAATTCAATATATATTTTAAAAAAAATATTTTTGTTAATTACTCTGTTGTCTCTCTCCTTGATATAAAATAGAACTATGTATCTTACAACTAAGTTGGGATAGAACTACATGATATCTTTATAACTAAATATTTTTATAATTGTGTTGGCATGATAATATGTGTATGGTGGTGCTACTATATAGAATTTTAAGATGGTATGGGGCAACACATATTTGTAATACTACTTGTAAGGTCACAATTCAGGGCCCAAGCCCAAAGGGTATGGGGTCTTGGTCCAAGAAGCCCAGAAACAATGAATTTGTAGAGAGTGGGCTGTAGAACTAGGTCTTAACGAATTGGACAGCGGTTAGTATTGGGCTATACAACAGTTGAACACAAATAAAACATGTTAGTATCCATAGATCCTCAGTCCGAGGAGATAAGATGAATATATGTCGGTCACTGTTTGAAGATTATGGTCGTTTGTACTGCTACAGTATTCTCTCTTCTTTTTCCTCTGTCCCTTTTCTCATGGGGACTCCCCTTTTTATATAGTCTTCTTGAAGCCATCGTGGTCTTACGCTTGTTGATCATCTAGGCCCTTACTTGAGTGCTTGTCCCATCGGACACCCCCTTTCAGCCTTCTATGAGTTATGGTGGCCAAGGCAGCACTGTTCACAGGTCCTCTCCACATTAATGCGGCCAGAAAAGTAGCTGCAACGCATTTAATGCGGTAGCAGCATCCTCCCCTTGGATATCTTACGTTTCCTTCTTTCCTGCGGGTCTATGAGACGCATCCCTACTGCTAATGTCTGTTGGGACAGGTCCTTCTAGTAGACAGAGTGCATGTTTAAGCCATACTCATCATGTCCGAAGAGGCATTCCTCCCCGAACCGTCCTTCAAACGCACCCCTATCCACGAGACCTGGGTTGGAAATCCTTTTGGCATCCATTTCCTCTCCTCGGACATTGCTAATCGTCCCAGATGGGGTCCAAGGCCCATTCCATGATTTGGGGCCTTTGCCCCTACAATAGCCCCTCAAAATTCCGGTTTTTCCCTCTTATCCAAGGAGAAAAGGGTGGAATTTTGATATTTAATGGATAAGTCACCACAATTCCTCGATTCACACGTATAGGAGCACTGTCTCACGCGCCTTATTACTGCTACTGATGTTTTGTAGTTCACGAGGCGCCATTAATTGCACTAGGCGGCTCTATGTACCCTAGTATCCAATAGTGGGGCGCTTAATCAACGGTAGATATTCCTTTAAACTTTGGGCGGGAGTAATCCCGTTCATTTTTCCTCGCTATATAAGACTCCTGAGGGAGATTACTTTCCCTTTTTTAGAAAAGACATTCAAGCGTTCCAAAGCACTTCAGTGTTTTCTCTCATGAAATACTCTAAGTCCCTGAGTTCCATAGCTGTTCTTGTAAGGATTCCCGGCAGATCTTTTGAAAGTTTGAGAGATTTAGAACTCGTACTTCCTGTAAGTTTTCATTTCCCCATATTCCCTTGCTCCCCTTTTTTGTTGTTCTCCTCGGCCTTCTTTCGTTTATAAACCTTTCTCCGTGCCCTTTAGGGTTAACTGGATGGGTAAGTTTAAGAGCCTAGTAGATTCTCCGGCTGGAATTGAAGGTTTTAGGGCCAAGTACCATATCCCATAAGGAGTGGGTCTAGAGTATTGCTCCTCAGACCAAATCCTAACCAAGAGAGAAACGGGGCAGATCGTCATTCCTATGATTGCTTTCATAGAAAGAGGGATGACGATTCCTATGGGTAGGATAACTAGGGATTACTTGCGCGGCCATAGGTTGGCCCCCCACCAGTGCGCTGCTAATATGTTTCGGATTCTAGGGTGCGTAGATGCTCTGAATGAACAGATGAATCTCAGCCTCTCATGGCATGATGTTGTTCACTTGTACGAGTGCCACTGCCTTTCCGAGTCGTATTACCTGAAATCCAGGTCCGACGAGGTGAGACTGATATCTTGCCTTCCCAAGTCCAACAAAGGCTTGAAGGACGATTATCTGATCGTCTCCGGAGCATGGCATGACGGTCTTCGCTGCCCCGTTAGGGCGGGAGCACCAGGTGGGACACTCTAGGATTAGGTCCCTCGGCGGGGATCTTAGTCTTTTGAGCTTTCCCTTTACTTATTTTGGTCTTGGTTTTGGTTGCTTGTTTTCTCAGACTGACATAACCCTTCCTTTGGGTGTTTTACAGACAAAGTACACACTACCCCGAGGATCAGCCTAGTCAACGTCCAAGCTCTCAACTACCTCTTAAGGTCGGAGATCTTTGTGAGCGATGGCGGGCAGTTGCGGGCCGTTCACCTTATTTTGGACTACGAGCCTCTATCTCGTGCCTTTGTGGACGTGGGCCAGGCGATAAGGGCCGGGAGTCCCCAGTTAGCCCGTATTGACGTTTCTAAACCGGGCTTCTTAGCTCGGAGAGACTTACCACCAGTCTAGCCGCCCATTCATCGCGTTCCCCAAGAGGTAGCCGTTCCAAGGGAGGGAATTGATTCCACGCACTCGTCCCTCGAAGCCGAAATCGATCACTTCCATTTCAACGAAGAGGGTGAGGTATCAACAAGGACCGTAAAGCTTTCAGATTCCGGCTCGGATCTTGATCGCTTCTTGGCGGCTCACTCTCCGGAACTAATAGTTGCTCGGATCGATATAAGCCAAGAAGTTGAAGAGGAAAGCATGGACCTAAAGCCAAGATCTGGTCTGAGAGGCCTCATGTCCAACAGGAACAAAGGGCAATCCTCCAAGGATGCCCCTAAGGAGCAAGTTCCTACCAGCCTTCCTCCTCCACCTCCTCCTTCCACTGACCCCGCACTACAACCCATTCCAAATTTGAGGCGGAAAAGGCCGATCGAAGAACTAGAGGAGGGCGAGGTCGGCCCTTAGAAGGCCAAACAGCAGAAAAAAGGCAAAGAACCTAAAGACAAGAGGACAAAGTCCATAAACAGCTAAGATGAGGCTGCACATAGAAGGGGGCAGTGCACCTGGTCTCCTCAGCTAGAATTGGACGGCGCTCCCATCCTTTGGGATGCGACCCTTTGGGAGTCCCAGCGGGGACAGGCATCGTATCTCACTGAGGCCCTGTAGCAGCCCCTCCTCTTGCCCCGTGACATGGACGAGCTCCGGACTATGAGGCAACCAGACCTCTTTATGTCATTGAAGAGGGATCTCGCTATGGTAAAACGAAGATTCTCCATTATTCAAGTTCTTTATTCTATGCTCATCTATTTGTCGTCTACGTTTTGATGATTCTTCCATTACTTCTATGCAAGTCACCCAGCAAATCTTCGTGGCCAAGGAGTAGGTGAAGAATTCTTGAAAGGAGGTGAACGTTGAGGTTCAGTCCCGCCTTACCGCTGAGAAAGCTGTTGGTGTCCTCAAGTTGGAAAAAGAGAGCCCAAGTGAGAAGGTTAAAGAGGCTATTAAGGCCCGGGACAGCGCTGAGGCGGGCCTTAAGACCACAACAAGGCAGGCCAAGAACATGCGCCAGCAGCTTCACTTAACAGAAATAAACCTGGCCACCAAGAAGCAAACGGTCCTGGACCTCAAGACGCAACTACAACAGGCGAAAGAGGCGGCTCAGGTGGCCAGGGAGGCGGTTAAGGCTGCGATGGTAGCCTCTTACGAGTGTGGGGTGAAGGATACCGAGGCCAGGCTGATTGAGGAGGTGGCTGTAATTTGCAAGGACTACTGCACCGAGTCCTGGGGAGTAGCAATGGATCGGGCGGGAGTTCCTACAGACTCCAAGCTCAGGAGGATCGATAATATCTTCTTCCCTGAGGATATTCGAGAGATTCCTGATTCGGATCCTCTTGAGAAGCTCCTTTCCGTCTCGACCGCCGTTCCTGATCCCATCGTTCCTGAGGGGAAATGGGTGGATGAGGAGGCACAGCCACCAGCCAAGGACAAGTCATCTGAGGACGCCCTCACAATCAGAGATGTTGTCTCGTAGGCCAAGGATGCCGAATCTAAATCCAAAGCCGGAGATGATCATCCCGAGACTGATGGCCCCGCAAAAAGCCCAACCAAAGATAAAGCCTAGAACTTTAGTGTAGGGTTTTCTTTTGTAATTGTTTTGTTTTGCCTTTCGTTTCCTTGGCTTTTGCCAATGTCTGTAAGATAAATTTTTTTGGAGTTTAATGAATGATATAATTTCTTCTTCTTTGGACTTTATTTTTATTGCTTTAACTTTATTGTCGTCATGAATGAATTCGGACTGTGTTGCTAGATTTCTAATGGTAATTCATTATAGCTAAGTATGAGCAAGGGAAAAAGATTCTTCCCCAGTGCTTTGTGCTCTTTCTAAGTAATTAATTTCCCCTGGGCTTGTGGTCCGAGGGGTCACGCGGGGCCTAGGTTCTGCTTAATACTTGTATAAAGATATAGAGTGATTAATTTCCCTCAAGCCTGTGGTTTGAGGAGCCATTAGGGACTTGGGTTTTGTTTAATACTTGGATAAAAATGTGAAGTGATTAATTTTCCCCAAGCTTGTGGTCCGAGGAGCCACGCGGGATTTGGGTTCTGTTTAATACTTGGATAAAAATGCGAAGTGCTTAATTTCCCCCAAGCTTGTGGTCTGAGGAGCCACGCGGGACTTGGGTTCTGTTTACTACTTGGATTGAAAAATAAGAGACAAGTAACACAAAGGCTTTTCACAATAGAAGGGTATATCAAGAGTGGGAACTTTCATTAATAATAGTACATTTTCAAGTTGTTTACATTCCAGGGGCGTGGTACTACATGCTCATTCAAATCTTCTAAAAAGTATGCCCCTATGCCGGCCACTGAAGTGATACGATATGGCACTTCCCAATTTAGTCCGAGTTTTCCCTATGCGGGATTTTTTGCAATGCCCAGAACTTTTCTTAATACTAGGTCCCCAGGTGCTAATGGCCTTAGCTTTACCTTGGCGTCATAACTTTGCTTAAGCTTGTGTTGGTAGTAGGCGAGTTGGACTATTACCCTTTCCCTTCTTTCCTTGATAAGGTCTAAACTCTTTTCCAACAGCTCATTGTTGCCATTGTGACAGAATGAGCTGGTTTTCAGTGTTGGAAAGTTTGTTTTTAGTGGAAAGACAGCCTCGGCCCCATAGGTCATCGAAAAAGGGGTCTCACCCATTGATCTGCGGGGTGTGATTCGATACGTCCACAGGACATGTGGTAACTCTTCCACCCATCTTCCCTTCACGTCGTCTAACCTCTTCTTCAGCCCATTTACTATGACCTTGTTAACGGCTTCAGCCTACCTAGTCCCCTGGGGGTAAGCCAATGTGGAGTATATATTCACAATTCCTAACTCGCTGCAGTACCTTCTGAAAGCCTTACTATCGAACTGAAGACCATTGTCCGAGATTAGGGTATGAGGGACTCTAAACCTGGTGACAATGTTTCTCCAGACAAACTTCTTGGCATCCACATCTCTGATATTCGCCAATGGTTTGGCTTCGACCCATTTAGTGAAGTAATTAGTGCCGACGAGCAGATATCTCTTATTCCCCACTACTTTAGGAAATGGCCCTACGATATCCAAGCCCTATTGAGCAAATGACCAAGGGCTGGACAGTGGATTGAGGATCCCCCCTGGTTGATGTATATTTGGGGCAAACCTCTGGCATTGGTTGCACTTCTTCACATATTCGTATGTCTCTTTCTACATGTTTAGCCATCAGTAACCTTGGGTTATGGCTCTATGGGATAAGGACCTGCCCTTTGTATGGCTTCCGCAAATTCCTTCATGCAACTCCTCCAGGATAAGTTTCATGGCGTCAGGGTGCACGCAGAGCAAGTACGGTCCTGAAAATAAGCGTTTATAGAGTTTCAAGTCCTCGGATAGCCAGAATCGAGAAGCCTTTCTTCTAATCTTGTCAGCTTCGCTCTTTTCTTCGAGTAAGGCATTTTCTTTTAGAAATAGTATTAAAGGGTCCATCCAGTTAGGCCCCACTCTGACGCTGTGGACATGGATCACTTCCATCTTCACCACCGAAGGTCTGTGTAGATCTTTCACAAGTATAACCCGAGGTAAACATTGAGCCGAGGAGGTGGCCAGCGTGGCCAGAGAATCGACGTGGGTGTTTCCACTTCTGGATATGTGCAGTAGGCTAAAAGAATCAAAATGCGACCGTAGGCGTTTAGCTTGGTCTAGGTACTCTTGCATTCTTTCATCCCTTGCCTTTAATTCCCCATTTACTTAACCCACAATAAGTCTTGAGTCCGAGAACATGTTTATGGATTTCCCGCATAATTTCTCGACCATGGACATTCCTTCCAGCAAGGTTTCATATTCTGCCTCGTTATTCATGGCCAAGAAGCCTAGTCTCAGCGATTTTTCAATGGTAATCCCCTCGGAGGAAATCAGGACTAGTCCCACCCCAGAGCCCCTTTGATTTGCTACGCCATCGACGTATACTTTCCAACAAGTGGGCCCTTGCAGAGAGATTGCGCCAACTGGTTTTTCATCCATGCTTCACATTCCTCCTTCTTCTTCTAGTGAGGGTTCAGCAAATTCAGCCACTAGATCCACGAGGATTTGGATTTTTACGGCAGTGCGAGGCATGTACTTAACGTCAAAGGCACCAAAAATGGTGCCCTATTTAGTAATTCTCCTTATGTAATCAGTGCTCCGGAGTATAGACCTGAGTGGGAGTTGGGTTAGAACAATGATTGTGTGTGCCTGGAAATAATGGGGGAGCTTTCGTGTGGCTTGAACAACCGCCAGGATGGCCTTTTCTAAGGGAAGGTAGCGAATCTCAGCCTTGTGCAATGACTTACTCACGAAATAGACAGGCCATTGTACGCTGTTGTCCACTTGTATCAGCACTAAGCTTACTGCATGAAGGGCCACGGTAATGTAAGCGAACAAAATTTCATCGGCTTTGGGGCTAGACATGATTGGTGGCCGAGACAGATACTTTTGGAGCTGTTGGAAGGCCAAGGCGCATTCTTCGGTCCATTCAAACCTTTTCCACTTGTTTAACAAGAGAAAGAAAGGTCTACACCTATCCACCGAATGAGAAATAAAATGGTTCAAAGCGGCAATCATGTCGGTAAGGTTTTGGACCTCCTTGGGATTCCGAGGAGGCTACATGCTGTGGATAGCTCTAATTTGGTCGGGGCTGACTTCAATATCTCTGTGGGTCATCATATAGCCCAAGAACTTTCCTGATCCCACCCCGAATGAACACTTAGACGCGTTGAGGCGCAGCCTGTGTCTTCTCAGGATTTTAAAGATGTCGTCGAGGTCTCTCACATGTTCGGACACCAATTTACTCTTTACTACCATGTCATCTATGTAGACTTCAAGGTTCTTACCCATTTGCAGCTCAAACATCCTGGTCATCATCCTCTGGTAGGTGGAACACTTAGACGCGTTGAGGTGCAGCCTGTGTCTTCTCAGGATTTTAAAGATGTCGTCGAGGTCTCTCACATGTTCGGACACCAATTTACTTTTTACTACCATGTCATCTATGTAGACTTCAACGTTCTTACCCATTTGCAGCTCAAACATCCTGGTCATCATCCTCTGGTAGGTGGAATTAGGGTTCTTCAAACCAAAAGGTATCACTTTATAGTGATAGTTTCCGATGGGCGTGACAAAAGCTGTCTTTTCTTAGTCGTTTACAGCTAGGGGTATTTGATGGTATCCTTGAAAGGCGTCTAAGAAGCTCATTCGAGGATGTCCCGCAGTTGCATTTACCAACCAATCTATCCGAGGCGTAGGGAAGGGGTCTTTTGGGCAAGCCTTATTCAGATTCGTGAAGTCTACACAGACTCGCCATTTTCCACTCTTCTTCTTCACCACGACAGTATTAGCCAGCCACTCAGGGTAGAAAACTTATTTGATAACTCCTGCTTTCTTAAGTTTCATCACCTCCTCCTTAACCGCATCAGCATGCTCTTTCGATGGACGCCGAGGGGGTTGCTTCTTGGGCGTAACAGACGGATTAACGTTAAGGTGGTGGCATATGAAGTCCGGATCGACTCCCGGGGCCTCGTAAGCATCCCATGCAAACACGTCCACATTTTCCCTGAGAAAATCAATTAGCATTTCTTTCTCTTGGGGAGGCAGTTCCAAGCCGACTTGAAAGAATCTTTCTGGATCAATGCCCACAGGAACTTTTTCCAAATCCTCACAATTTGCCTCCTCGGCTGATCCCCTACCAATCATGGTTGGGGTTGTTAATTGCTATAAGTCGTTCTCGGTAGAGGTTGAGGGCTCGGCACTCGGCCTTCGTGAGATGGCAGACACCATGCATTGTCGAGCCATGGCTTGATCTCCTATAACTTCTTTGACCTGACCCTCCGACGGATACTTCACCTTCTGGTGCAGGGTAGAGCAAATAGCCCTTAGGGCATGAAGTCAAGGCCTAGCTACAATGGTTGTGTAGGGTGAGTATACGTCCACCACTATGAAGTCCACATCCACTATGTCCGAGCTTGTTTGTATGGGCAATCTAATTTGGCCTTTCGGAGTAACGGTTTTCCTTTTGAAGCTTACCAAAGGGGAGTCGTATGCCATCAAGTCTTCGGGTTTCAGATTCAACCCCTTGTATAGGTCGGGGTACATTACTTCCACAACGCTGCCCTGATCGACTAACACTCTCTTCAAATCATATCCCCTAATCCTAAGCGTGATGACTAGCGTATCATCATGGGGTTGGATAGTTCCGACCTTATCCTCATCCGAGAATCCCAACATGGGTGAGGCCATCCTCTTAGCCTTCTTAGACTCCTGGTCGTCAATCTCAGCGGGAAGTCGGGCCACTGTCATTACTCTAGAAGGATGAGAACCAGTCCTTCCGGGAGCGGCGAGAATGACATTTATCGTGCCTATAGGCGGTCTCAAGTTGTTCCGTCGTGCCTCAACGTTCGTCTATTCTTGTCGGCCACTGGAATGATGCAGGAGGTGACTTAATTTTGCCTCTCGAACCAGCTGGTCCAAGTGGTTTTTCAGGTTTCTGCAATCTTCGGTGGTGTGCCCTGGTTCTTGGTGGTACTAACAGTATAGGTTCTGGTTGCATTTCGTGGGGTCCCCTGCCATCCTATTTGGCCATTTGAAGAATGGTTCGTTCCTGATTTTCTCCAAAATCTGATGTAATGGATCTCGAAACACAGCGTGGACTGCCTGTGCATCGGCAAATCCAGGTTGCTTCGTGTAGTCTCTTCTCAGTCGGTTATTGTTGCTAAATCGGTCCGACCTGAAGTCCCTCCTCTCTTGAGGGACAACCTTTGTTTTACCCTTACCCACTTATGGGTCCTCTTCGACCCTCTTGTACTTGTCGATTCGGTCCATGAGCTGGCCTAGGCTGGTGACCGGTTTCCCCGTCAGGGATTTTCTTAAACCGTGCTCAGTCGGCAGGCTTCTCTTGAAGGTACTGATGACAACGTCATCATAATTACCTCTATCTCATTATACATCTCCCAATACCTATCCGAGTAGGCCTTTAGGATCTCCCCTTCTTGCATGGATAAGGATAGAAGGGAATCTAAGGGTCGAGGAACCTTGTTGCTTGTGATGAAGCGATAGCCGAAGGCCTGGGTTAGCTGCTTAAAGGAATTTATGGAGTTCGGCCTAAGGCCGTCAAGCCATCTCATTGCCATGGGTCCCAAACTAGATGGAAATACTTTGCAC
The DNA here is from genome assembly GCF_932294415.1 of Quercus robur. Classification (NCBI taxonomy): domain Eukaryota; kingdom Viridiplantae; phylum Streptophyta; class Magnoliopsida; order Fagales; family Fagaceae; genus Quercus; species Quercus robur. Next base: position 11,784,004 of record NC_065543.1, on the reverse strand, counting down.
ATCAAAGTTTCGTCTTTGGAATGGTCGACCATCCTCTGGTTGAATTGACTTACGTGCTCTACGGGGTTCGTCTGACCGTTATATATGGTGAAGGTAGGTTGACGGAACCGCCAAGGAAGTTCAGCCTCCTCTATCTTGCGTGTGAAGGGTGACTGGGAGATTCGGTCCAGGGCTTTGCTCATGGTGTCGTTTACTAGGCCCTTGTAGGACGGACTTCTGTGACTGTGTTTGTGAGGTTGCTCTTCCTCATAGGAGAAGGTTTCACTTGGTGGAGTTCTCGACCTTTGTCTGTATTCATTGTCCTCTTCATCGCTGGTGTCCGGGCTGGAGGAGGGATGCCTTTGCTGCATTCGACGCAACTTCCTCTTCAGGTCATCAATTTCCTGCTATAGAGCTCTGTTATCGTCCCGCTTTTGGGATGCATGACCTTTCCCCTTTGAATGGCTTTTGCTCGTATGGGAGGTATGTACACTACCCTTTCGACACTTATCTTGATCTATTTGCCGTTCGAGGTTAAGAAAGTTGTCCTGCCTTTGGGAGTCTGCGAGCTCCGTTCGGTGCAGACCTGATCCTTCCATATTTAACCGTTGCACTTGCTGAGGCAAAAGTTCTCCCCACAAATGGTGCCAATTATAGGGTCACAATTCGGGGCCCAAGCCCAAAGGGTATGGGGTCTTGGTCCAAGGAGCTCAGAAATAATGAATTTGTAGAGAGTGGGCTATAGAACTAGGTCTTAGCGAATTGGACAGTGATAACGCCTTAAAATGTATACTTGTTATATATTTATATGGGCGTTAGCTCCTTATTATTATGCTCAATTTGTATAATTAAGCCATGATTTGCATTAGTCCCTATTATTTATCTTTACATAATTTCTTGAATAAAATGCTATTCATTGTATATAATTTTCTACTTTTAGGAAATTATGTGAGAAAAATGAGTTTATAGGAATTTGTGAGAGAATGGAGGCCAAACTAGAATTAAAGTGGAGCTAAAGGACCATGCTTAAATGTCTAAGGAGGTGCAGCTAGAGTGCTTGGATCGTCTACCATGATTGGAGGCTTCAAATAAGGAAAGAAATCAAAGAAGCAGAATCTGAAAAGGAAAAATTTGATTTGAGCACTGATCAGTATTTTGGGCGTATCTCTCTCCTCAAAAATCCAATTGACACAAGGCTAGATGGGTTGGAACCGTGACTTAAATATCTACAACTTTCCAGTTTTGAGTTTTTCGAAATTCTCAATTTTTGAAGGCCGAAATTAACTCACAAGTTACCACTGTAAACCTGGATGGAAATTAAAATAGTAAATGTTTTATTTTCTTGGGACACTTAGACATTAGGGTTTTGAAGGGAGGCTGGTAGAACGAATTTTGGCAGAAAAAACCTTGTATTTTTCTTTCTCTAATGGCAGCCTAAACTCTTTGCTAGGGCTAGGGGTTATGTTTTTTCTATATGGTATGAATATTCAATGTGATTCTTTCTAGGATTTTATCAATAACATATATGATTGTTCAATTAGATTTCTTTTGATGTATTAGTTCTTCCATGCTTTCAATAAATTCAATCATATTTTTCTTATTTTTTAGATGAATTTCTAATAGTTTCAAATAGAAATCAGGTTTTAAAGTGAATGGGTTTTTCTGAAAACTTTTCTAACCGCATTATTAATCGAGGTTATCATGCGTTCTTGAATTGTCTCAATTCAACTGAATCATAAGTTTTTAATTGTATAAGAACAATCAATTATGAAATAGATATTTTCTTAGATCACAAAGAATTTCATATCGATATAGGGAAACACCCCGATGCCCTAGTATTTACATTATTGATTAAAATCAGTTTTTTATTATTATTCTTGTTAACAATCACCAAGCAAAAATATTTTTCTTCTTCACTTAAATTGTTATTTAATTATATTGTCTTTAAATTTACCCTACTCCTTGTGGTTCGACCTCGGTACTCCGAGAAATATATTGCTACGATCTCCTGCACTTGGGAGTGAGCAAGCAGACAGCGGTTAATATTGGGCTATACAACAGTTGAATACAAGTAAAACACGTTAGTATCCATAGATCCTCAGTTCGAGGAGATAAGATGAATATATGTCGGTCACTGTTTGAAGATTATGGTTGTTTGTACTGCTACAGTATTCTCTCTTATTTTTCCTTCGTCCCCTTTCTCATGGGGACTCCCCTTCTTATATAATCTTCTTGAAGCCATCGTGGTCTTACACTTGTTGATCATCTAGGCCCTTACTTGAGTGCTTGTCCCATCGGACACCCTATTTCAGTCTTCTGTGAGTTGTGGTGGCTAAGACAACACTGTTCACAGGTTCTCTCCACATTAATGTGGCTAGAAAAGTAACTGAAACGCATTTAATGCGGTAGCAGCAGCCTCTCCTTGGATATCTTACGTTTCCTTCTTTCCTGTGGGTCTGTGGGACGCATCCCTACTACTAATGTCTGTTGGGGTGGGTCCTTTTAGCAAACAGAGTGCATGTTTGAGCCATACTCATCACGTCCGAGGAGGCATTCCTCCTCGAACCGTCCTTCAAATGCACCCCTATCCACGAGACCTGGGTTGGAAATCCTTTTGGCATCCATTTCCTCTCCTCGGACATTGCTAATCGTCCCGGATGGGGCCCAAGGCCCATTCCATGATTTGGGGCCTTTGCCTCTACACTACTACTATTCTATTTTATTTGTCAACTGAATTGAGCTAAAATTATTTGATATTTTACTTTTTCAATGTAATTTGGTTTGATAATTTACGTATGGTACTATGCTAATTTTTTTTTGGAAGGATGAAAAGGGCACTTGTAATATTGTTGGCCGTTGTTGTTCTAATGCCTTGCTTCTTCCTCTTTTCTTTTCTTTTTTATTCTTTAAAAAAAAAAAAAATTAATTTTCAACCCGACTCCCACCCACCCCCTCTTTCTCTTTTTCTTTCTTTCCTAAACCACTTATTTCACATTTCAATTTCTCCTTGTTTTGCTTACTTTCAGATTTGCTTCTTCTCCTCTTTTGTTTTAATTTTTTCTCTCTATGCTACAAATTTAAAATTAAGAATAGTGATGTGGAAGATGCCGCTGAAGTTAATCCACTTAAAAAAATTATCAAGCATCACCTTCTAATCTTCACCTCTCTCTCTCTCTCTATAAACATATGTATCATGAATTTTTTGCCATTTGGGTTGCTTTTACTAACAATTTCATTATGTGACAAGTTTGCAAACATATTAGTTAAGTAGCATCTTGAGTCTTAGAGCTAGACTTGAGTTCACTTCTAAGATGTGGCAAAAGCTTATCTGGGGAAGAACTGGAGCCAATGCCGATCGAGGATCCCTTCTTTTTTTTTTTTGCCCGTCTTGCTCCCCACTCAAGTTAACTTTGACCTTAATGTTTTTTCACTCATAAAATCCTATTTTCTAGAGTCCCACATTGCCTAGAGACTCAACCCTAGCTCCCTACTCCTAGTATAAATACCCTCTATTCCCCAACAGTTCAAATTAAGCACCCCCAAATTTTAGAGAAAAACCTGAAATCTCTCTCTCCATGTCCCTATTCTCTAGAGTTAGTAGTAGGAATGTGCCTTTGGTGTCTTGGACCTCCTTGTCTTAATTCATTAGAATGGATAGTTTGGACTTTCTAGTCTCAGGTCACCAACTTCCAATTCATAAATAAAATTACAATGCTTTGATTCATAGTTATAATCTAGAAAGAGAATATTATAAGGGAAATGTCTAATCTACAAACCCTTGATCTAAGTTTGGAGGCTAGGTTACAAGATTAGAAAGGTGTTAGACACCTAACTTGCCTAGTGAAACCAGTCTTCTATCATATCATTCAAATAGTTTATACCATCCAAGAACAAGTGATGGAAAAGTAAAACATTCAAGAGCATGATGAAACCCTATTCTAAGCATGCAAATAATTGAAATTGAAAGACATCGTGAATATGTGTATGATGTGTGATAAACCCTAATTTACAGCATGTAAACATATTATTTAGTTCTTAGACCTAGAATTAAATTAGAGACGAAGATCAATTCATAGATTCAAAATGATTTTGAAAACAACTTTTAATTTGAAAAAGATATTGAGATTTGTAAAGAGATTTAATTTTGATAAGAAGTTTTGATTTTGAAACATATTTCATTCTTGAAAACAAGTTTAGGGATTTTAGATCAAAAGGATGCTATTGAAATTAAAACAGGAAATTGTTTTTATCATGGGTGCAGAAAATTAACTTGATGCAGAAAAAATATTTAATTCAAAAAGTTATTTTTAAAAATGCAAATTTTTAATAGGGAAAATAATGTAGAATTGTAATTTTAATTTTTTTGAGAAAAAATTTTATTGTATAAACAATGCAGATTTTATATTAAAAACAGTGCAGATTTATTATGTTAAAAACAGTGTAGAAAATTAGTGTAGTGAATAGTAGATAATTTTATGTAGAAATGAGTGCAGAAGAATAATGTTTTGAAAAACATATCTTTTTAACAAATTGAATCTAATCGAGCTTTAATCAACAAAATAATCCTAGATCTAGGATACAAGAGCATGTGATTCTAGTATTTTAAATTAAAAGTATGGAAACACATTTGTAATTAGGAAAAATCCTAATTCTAAACATGCAAACATACTACTTGAATAATAAAAAAAACTAGAAATAAAAAAAACTATGAAAAATTAAGCAAAACTTAGATCTAGCATGATAAACAAATAAGAATTGACTAAGAACATGAAAATAAAGTATGTTTGAATCTAAAAGCTAGGGTATTAAAAATGAAGAGGTTTAGAAACCTTACATGCGATTGCATCTAAGACCAAAGTGATGTAATTTTTAGTTATAATATAAAAATTTGCAATTTCAATTCATCAATAAAAGTGATGCATCTTTTCAATTTTGATTTTTTTTTTCCTAATTAAATAAGTGACGACTCCATTGTAAAACTCTTGACCTATAAGGGATGATAAAAATAGTAGAACCTCCATTGTCTCTTAAGAGGCACCAATACGACTCAATCCAGTCATGAGGGTTATGCCAAAACCTATTGAGGGTTTGGGCCTGGGTGTGGTCCCTCACATATAATAGTTCAGTTTTTACTAGCAAAACATTCCATTTTAACAATGATTCCTATTAGTTATACAACCTATGGAGTGTATTACATCAACAAACCTCAAGGGAAATAGTGTCATTTTGTCCATAGTTTGGGCAAGAATCATTTTTATTTTTATTTAAAAAAAATCCATTAGTTTAGAGAGATTTAACTTAAATGTTACATTTATACAAGCGTCAATAGAGGATTATCATTCCATTTTAACTAATGTTATCTATCCCATTAGTTATAAATTCAAAATAGTTTTGAATGACTCTATGCTATCAGGAAAAATGGGTTGAGCTCGGTAATGATACCAAAGGCCTAGTCTTGGTCGATTCCATTAATGCTATGTTTAGAAGTTTGGAGGGAGAGGAAAGTGGAGGGGAGTAAAAGGGAGGAGAGTAGAGGGGAATGATTATCCCCCACCTTATTTGATTGTTTTTAAAATTAAGTAAGGGGAAGGGGAGAGTAGAGGGGAACATAGTTTGTAATTTTGTTAATATGGTAAGGGTAAATTGGGTAAGTCATTTAGTCAGACATTTCTATACTCTACTGTCCCTCCAAATCTCTCCAATTTGGGAGAATTAAAAATGAGGGGTTAGAAGTAGTTATAACCCCTCCAAATCCCCCCCTCCTCCCTTAAAAAACATCCAAATTAGGAAATATAACTTACTCTCCCTCCCTCTACTCTACTCCCCTTTACTTCCCCTCCATCCAAACAAAGCATAAAAGCTTAGCTAAGAAGTTAAGCTGGGCCAAAATCAAGCCCATGCCCAATGAAACCATCCCTCTCAGTTTCACTTTAAAGCCAATTTTTGCCATCGGCTTCAGTTTTTCTTTTAGCTTTTAGTTTTTATGTACAAAATTTTAAAATATCACTTTCTCCCATTTTTCTCACTTTTTTCAAAAAAAATTTAAGGTTCAAGTATATTTTAACACAATTTTAACAAAAAATTTTCAGCAACCAACCTTGACAATTTTTTTTGACAAATGGGAATGAAACCAAACCCCCAACTTAAGAAAGAAAGATACAATGAAATATATAGTCCATAAATAACCAAGTTCAACTTTTGTTTGCTTATTAAGACAAGGTCAACTTGATTCTAACAGGAAGAAAGAACAAAGGAAGATCATAGAATATTTAAGCAACGATGTCACATTACTGTTATAACTTATTGATGCAACAACCGTATACGATGGAAAAAATTGCGAGGAAACACAATAATTTTTTTGTGCAGTGGATAATGTTGTATATTTAGGTATATACATGGGTAGGTTGTAATAATGATGTTTGAATTCGATTCCTGTTTGATCGTTTGAAAAGAGCACTCAATCGATCGAAAGGAACTTTTAACTGATCAAAAGTTGTAAAACAAGATTTTCTACAGAATTTTCTAGTAACTGTTCTGAATGTTTGAAGAGGTATCAAACTTTGTGAAAAGTTTTATGAAACATTTTGACTATCCATACATGCCTTTTAATGAAATATAACCTTATTGATATAAATAGAGGTTTACGTTCACTTGAAAAATAATAAGTTAGAGAAACACACAAGAAATCTTGTGGTCATTCTTCAGAATTGCTATCTGTAGAACCCAACATTTTGGTTTTATCTTGGGGACAAATTTGTGATAACCTTTTAGCAACAATAGTGTGGGGGAAAATATTGTAAAAGGAAAACGTTTTCGTGCCTCCAAGTTATCTATTTTTTGTTTATCTTTTATGTTAATCTTATTTTTCCATTATTACTTTGTGTAATATCCCTAACAGATAATGTATAGGCTAATATTATTTTTTAAAAAATGTCTCCCCATTCTTAGCCCAAAATCATGAAAGAAAATTAAAATGACCTCAATCATAAAGCGTCTTGGTAGCTTATTATTATATTTTGGAAGGGGGTGACTCGGGCGACCCTACATCACTTTTTCATTCCATACCTTAATAACTTGCGAGAAATAATAGCTTCTTCCAAAGGAGATGCTAGAGGAGGCTCTTCAGGATTTGGACCTGAAGGAACTTCATGCTTAATCTCATAATTTAGAGAACCAAAATCATTAGAAACATTAGCTTCTTCCAAAGGGGATGCTAGAGGAGGCTCTTCAAGATTTGGACCTGATGGAACTTCATGCTTAATCTCATAATTTAGAGAACGGAAATAATTAGAAACAATAGCTTCTTCCAAAGAGGGTGGCAGAGGAGGCTCTCCAGGATTTGGACCTGAAGGAACTTCATGCTTAATCTCATAATTCAGAGAACCAAAATCATTAGAAACAATAGCTTCTTCCAAAGGGGGTGGCAGAGGAGGCTCTTCAGGATTTGGACCTGAAGGAACTTCATGCTTAATCTCATAATTCAGAGAACCAAAATCGTTAGAAACAATAGCTTCCAAAGGGGATGTTAGAGGAGACTCTTCATGATTTGTACCTGAAGGAACTTCCCTCTTAATCTTATACTTTAGAGAACCAAAATCACCATAAGCAAAAGATAGTGAGAGAAGAGTGAATATTATGAACAAAGAAACCTTCAAAGAATCCATTGTATTACACAAGCTCTCTCAATGTTTGCAATAATAACAACATTTTATTCTTATATAATGGTAATTTAGGGTATCTCATGTGATATGTTTTTCTTCTTCATAAAGAAAACAAAGCATGTGATTTTAATATGGTACATTGAAAGGCTATAATAAATTATATATTTCCTTTTTTTATATGAGTCTGAATTTGGTAAGGATGGGGTGTAAAACTCATGTTTTACACCATCCAATAAAAGATTGTCACATTAGCATTTTACTTAAAATTCAATATATCTTACCACACCTAATAATATCTCAATAAACTCCTAATTTAGTTGGATTTATATATGGACATTGGAATTTATTGGGTGAGGTTGTGCTTATTCTTAAATATGTGATAAGATGATGTGATATATTGGGATTGGAGGGGTAAAATATGAGTTTTACACCACATCCTTACAAAATTTAATCTCTTTATATATATATATATATATATTTAATAGGATTTAAACATATGATTTAATATGGTAAGTTGAAAGGTTATAATAAATTAATATATTTCCTTATTTATATCTATTTAATAGGATTTATACATATGGTGACTTCTTCATGATTGAAAATTTATACTAATAAATAACAAAGGTTAATGATAGCTCATACCTCTTAATATTTCCAATTGAGACATTCAGAATTAAAATCCCTCTCTGGGTGTAACTATTGAATTTATTAACAAAAAAATTAGGAAAATATATAATCAATAAATGTATTTGTTTTTTATGGATTTGATAATTGATTCATAATAATTATTATTTATAATCATATCAAGACATTAATTGCTTAGCTAAAACTTTTTTTCATTCCTAAACTATGCACGAAGTTCCTTTTTCATCCATAAACTTCCGAAGTTCATTTTTTTTTTCTTTTTAAATTTTGAAAACATTTTCAATTTTTGTCTTTCCATCAACATCCGTTAAATTTTATTAGGACAAAGTTTAGCTACAAAATTGGTTGTAACATACGGCTACAATTTTACTTAATATTTTTTTATTGAACGTGAATTTTGACAAATCCACCATTAGATTACATTTTTTTCTTATATCCTCCATACTTGCAAAATTTCTAGAAAATCAAAAAGTAATGGCAATATTATCAATAAATTGTTTAAATTGCAGTTTTTTGTAATTTAAAATTATTCATAAAATATAAGCTTATAGATTATAAAGTAAATAATATTTGATTGACACAAAATTTTGACATTTGTATTAAGAGAGTAAAAAATATGCAATCTAACAATTAAATTTTCAAAATATATCGTAATATCAATGATATTGAGTAAGGTTGTAGTCTTAGGTTACAACCAATTTTGTAACTAAACTTTGTCCATTTTATCTTACATGTACTAACAAAACAATGAGGTGGTAGACTTTTAGCATTTTTTTTTTTGTGCAATTAGATTTTTAGCATTAAATAATCTAATATAAAGCACTTATTTTTTTGAAAAAAAAAAAGGATACATGGCACCCAATAATTGGTCATTACAATTTTCCATAGCCTTTTTTTTTTTTTTGAATAGTCTTGCTTCTTCGAAAGAAAATCCTTACTTTTTCACTTTTTTTTTTTGGCTTGTTTGTTTGTGTGTGTGTGTGTGTGTTTTTTTTTTTTTTTTTGGCTGATGAGAAATTGTGAGAAAATGTGGTTTCTTTTTGGAAGGAGATGAAGAAGCAAGATTATGTTAGTAATGACAAATAATTTGGTGCCTTGTGTCACTCTAAAAAAGAAGAAGATTAATGTCAGATAATATAATGCTATAAATATACCACCTTAGTATTCCATCACGACACATAAGAGACACCTTAATGAACCTTAACAAAATGATAGGAACTAGAATATTTTTAAAAGTTTAGCAAGGAAAAATGATTTTATTTTTTTTAAAGTTTAGGACCAAACACAAACTTTGTGAAAAGTTTAGGGTAGAAAATAATATTTTGCAAAATCTTCACGTAGCCCTTTTTTAAGTATTGAAATACTCTCTAATAGTCTTGAACTTTTGTAAATATGATCGATGACAAGAATTTTAACCAGTTGACCTACCTCAAACTCAAAAATAAATATATTATTTTACTAGATTAAATGATAGAGTACGTTTTGCATAATCTTCGTGTAGCTCTTTTTTATATAAATAGCTAATGTCCCATGTGATTCATAGTTCATTTTTTTGAATAATTTTGTAGGAAATTATCATAAGGCCCATGTATGGTATTTATTATGCATTATTTGGAGAATAATTTTAATTTAAGAGTAATACTAGGGTTACAACAATTTTTACTATATTAACTTTATAAATTGATGTGTCACCAATCACAAAGAGACAATTCAAATATTCATTTTTTAGATGGCTAAATTAAAGTCTACCAATCACTTTTATTGACACATCAATATGTAAGTTTTATGTAGTAAAACTTATAGTACATTTAGCATTACATTTAATTATAAAGAGAGGAAATGCACATTGTTATAAGTAATATTGTTAAGAATGACAAGTGTTCAAATATTTTCACAAATTTAAGCATACAATTTATTTATATTCTTAATTGTATGTTATTAATTTTTGTTGTTATCTTTTGTGGATTTTATTTCATTGTTGCCAAAGCAATTGAATTCGGGCAAGAATGTCATATTTCAAATTATTTTTTTTCTTATATTAATCTTAGAAAAATAAGGCAATTATAGAATTGGTCAATTTGGTCCCTAACGTTACACTTGTGTTAGTTTAGTTCCTAAAATGCTAACGTGACTAATAGTCAAAATAAAAAATAAAATTTTTTTTTTATGTCACATGAGATGCCAAGTGTACTAACATGTGGATTAATTTAAAAAAAAAAAAAAAACTATTTTTCCAATTTTGACTTAAGAGAGAAAGAGTGCAATGTACACTCCATTAATAAAGGAAGAATGCTACAACATAATGGCAGTGTACCTAGCAACCATAAGAACTTTTTTTTTTAAAGAGTTCCAACTTATAATGTCCGTTCCTGATGATAGCTATTTATCATCATATCAAGACACCAATTGGTTTTTGGTGTAGGCGGAGATTGAACCCCATATCTCTTATTTAGCCATCAGAAAATTAACTAGTTGAGATAATTAGAACTCACAATAGAGTCAAAATCTTTTGTCTCAAACTCTCTATACCACTCTATGCTCTACAAATTAGAATGTGCCACATGTCCACTAATTCCTAAATTCATGCTTCTTATTTCACTTACCAAAAAAATGAAAAAAAAAAAAAAAAAAAACCGCCCAACATCATCTCATCCCACCAACATGAGTTTGCCAACGCCATTAGAGGCTGTCACAGCCATGGTTTTGCTTCCAGGTTCATGTGGATCAAAGCTGGTCTGAAACCCCCATGAACCCATCGCTGCTCACTCTGCCTTGTTCTCAGAAAGGTACAACAGGTTGCCCCCCACTGCCACCACTTCGGCCTCTTCGTTTTCTTGTCATCAACACTAGTCCCATCCCCATCTCTGTTGGATCTGCCTTGCTCTCAGAACATCACTGCCACCTCTGATTTGCTCCTCTTCTTCTTGCCATCAATGCCACCACAGAGCACATGCTATCTAAAGACGAAACTGGCGTGCCAAACTAGGATGTGCCAGTGATTGGTGGTGGTTGTCTCTTAGTAGTGGTGTTGCCGGAGTTGATGGTGGTGACCGGTGATGGCTTGATGGGGTGAGTTTGTTTGTTTTTTTTTTTTTTTTTTTAAAGAAAGTTCTATTTGGCCTCGTGAAATAAGAAGCATGAATTTAGGAATTAGTGGACACGTGGCACATTTTAATTCGTGGAGCATAGAATGGTACAAAGAGTTTGAGACAGAAGATTTTGACTCCTCACAATAGCAACCACATGATCAGATCAACAATTTCAATTACAGTTTCAACCAACGGTTGCTAACTAAGAAGCATTATTAATAATAATCAAAGATTATGGGTGAAAACTCAAAAGCAAAGACAGTGGTGTTGCTATTGGTTTTGTGTGCTATATATGCTCATGGTCATAACTAGTTGAATGTCACATAAAAGTAAAATTTTTATTTTGGCCTTTAGTTATGTTAACATTTTTCATTTATCATTTCATGACAAAGATTATTTTAACATAATACTAGAAGGTTAGAGACTAAACTGGCATTAATGAAATGTTAGAGACCAAATTGGCACATGATAGGCCAAATACATAATTTATCCTTATAGAATAAGTTGAGAGTACTATAAATGTATACTCTCTCTCTTACATAATAGTAGTTTCATGACAAAACCCATCGTTTATTTGAGAATGGAAAGTACCCATTTATGGTAATCCTAGAATATTCTTTAATTTTCCAAAAAAATAATCATAAAAATTCATTACACACAAATAATTAGTGCACTAATTACAAATTTAGGCTACTAAAGTGATGAATCATGTCATTAAAAGGATTTAGGACATGTAAATTGTTAAGATTAACATAGTTGAAAATATTAAAATATTACTTTCATAAATTTATAATTATTTAATTATTTTGACTAATTTAAGCAAACAATTATTTTTTAAATTTTGTTTGAATGTGTTATTAAATTTGATTTTGCATTTTGTTAGTTTTTGTTTCAATCGATACTAAAGTGACTAAGAGTATTCACATCAATCTTCTCTAATATTTGGCTAAACTAATCCAAAAAACTCTACTTTTGCTAATTTAACCATTTATTATTTTCATACACATACATCAACCTTAATATTGTATTAACATTGAAATTTAATGTAGCGAGGATAGAGGCTCACTGCATGTAGAGATGCGACTATTCTCTGAAAGTTCAAAAACGTGTACAAAACACCTTTGAACGTTTAGACCCCCAAAATACAACTTAACCAATTCAAGCAATATGACAAACAACTAGTGTGCGGAAACTTAACACATGCTATAATATGAAATTGGTTAAAAACTATCTAAGCCATAACAAAATAAAATCCACAGCAGATAATAAAAAGGCAAAGATAGAGAGGAAGGAAGATGCAAACACAAAGACAACACGCGATGTGTTATCGAAGAGGAAACTGAAGCCCTCGGCGAAAAACCTCTCCGCCGCCCTCCAAGCGGTAAACAATCCACTAGAAAATACAGTTGGGATACAAGGACAGCAATAGACCCTCCAAGCCTAATCTACCCAGTGCACCTAAGCCCTCCAAGCTTCTTGCTCCAACGAGGTTGCGCCGAACCTTTTTCTTTTCTAGCTTCCCGGATTCCGCTACTAGACCGTAGCATCAACCAATGAAGATTGGTTCCTTCCTAACTGCTTCCCAGAAATCCAAACAACTATCTCACAGTGATGATGATGGTGAGAACCAGGTTTGGTATAATGCCTCTCAAGGATTTGACAATGGAGAGGAAGAGAGTTGAGGAATTTGAAGAGACTCTAAGGTAGAGATTGTGGGTGAAACAATCTGGTTTTTCTTTAGGGTTTCTCTCTCAAAATTCTCTCTGGAAGCTCTCTTTCAATCGTGGGTAAAAGGGGTATTTATACTGGAGTGGGAGAGGAATGTGAAACGTCAGGTTCTACAAAACAGGGGTGGCTCGCGGCTTGACTAAGTCGCGAGATCCAGTCGCGAGTTAACCGTATGGCCAGTTGTCCTGTTTTGTCCTGTAGTGCTCCAGCTAGCATGACTGTTCATCTTCCAGCATGCTTGGCACGTGTGCTGCTTCTGGCGGCTTGCAGCCGCGAGTCACCCGCGAGTCCCAGCCGCGAGTCTCTGTTTTCTTGCACACTCTTGAGCAATCTTCACTCTATCTCACTCACTACCCTTACAACAAACCCACCTAAATACAGGGTTACTAAATGCTGAATTACAAGCAAATTTGGCACGGAATAAAGCCAATTAGATGGTTGAATAAATTCAACCTTACATTCTCCTTAAAAACTTTAGTTAATTTAGTGAGACTGATGCACGCTTGTTTTGATTGAGTTTAAATAAATTTTTGTTGAAATATTAAATTGGTGAGATTGTTGCAAATGCTCTAAGCATGAGGAAAATTTACAAATTTCAAATCAGTGTATTTTTAATAAAAAAATAGTATCTCAAATAGTTTTTTTTTTTAGTATATAAATTTTATAAAGATACAATATAAATTCATTTTTTAAAATTAAGTAGTGTGCTATCTATAGATAATTAATACTTAGAAATAAATGCATTTATCCCTTCAACACATAACAAGTAATATATTAATATAAATGCAAAGTTTTGATATGGTGGAAGGCTAAAAGAAAAGAATTGTATTTTCTTCTTAAGGAAATAATCATTAACTATTTTGGTTTTGATTTGGTTAATATGGGAGCAGACTTGGAGCCATGCGGCTGGGTCATAAGAGAGTTAAGAGTGGAAGAAGAGAGCGGCGAGGACGGAAGGGATTTTGGTTTGGTGCTTTGTGAGCCAATCATGTTTCAATATGTCAATTGGGGGAGAAGAAGAGGGGTCTTCGGGTTCAGATTTGGAGAAGAGAGAGATTTTGGTGAAGTCAGGGAGAGCGAGAGTGTTGATTGGGGGTTGTTCGGAGTGGAGGTGTTTAGAGATGGTGGTGTGGAGTTCTAGACAATCTACTATTGATATTAGTGTCATTGGTGGAGTTCTTAGCTCTTTTGGGTATTCTTCCATTTTTTTGGATTTGGGAAAATTGGAAAATGTTTGAATTGTGATGCAGCTAGTATTAATGTTATTGCATTGTGAATGAGTTAAGGAGGAAATTGAAATCCACTAGATTTGGTTTTCCGTTTCCCTTGATTTTGATTTTTGTTTTGGAGATGAGATTGGCAATGGTGGGAAATTGGGGATCTGAGTTGGTTTCAGAGAGTAATGTCAAATGAGGGTGTGAGTTGTGACTATGACAGAAATTGACCAAATTGGACAAGATCCGAACCTGATAACCTGGTCCAATCCAATTAAATAAATAAATTATAAATTACACATCTAAGATTTAGATTTTTTAGATTTTATACACTGAAATTTCTCTTCGTTAAGAAAAGCAGCCCTTTGGTTAGTGGACTCGCCTATATGGTCGTCAAGTGACATGCTAGTAGTTGAGACACACTTTAGTCGTTAGAAAATCACTCACTACTTGACGTGAAACGAAATTGATTTGGGAAGGTTGACTTGGCAAAAATAATTACACGTTAGGGGGCTGGAGTATGTTTTGGCTGCCAGCTGTCACTTGACGACCACGTAAATGAGTCCCCTAATGGAAGGGCTGCTTTTGCTAACAAAGGGGAACTTCAAGGTGTAAAATTTAAATAAAGCCAAAATTTAGGGATGTATTTTGCAATTCACAAAAAAAAAGAAAAAAAAAATTACACGTCGGACGGCTGGAGTGTGTCTCAGTTGCCAACGTGTCACTGGACGGCCTTGTAGGCGAGTCCATTAGCGAATGGCTGCTTTTGCTAACGAATCGAAACTTTACGATATAAAATCCAATTTTTCAAATTTTCAGTGTATAAAATCCAAAAAATTTCAAATTTTAGGGGTGTACTTTGCAATTTATCCAAAAAAAAAAAAAAGTATGGAATTAGTAAAGATTTTTGGAGCAAAAAAACCAAAAGAGGGAGTTGTTTTAGTTCATTAGTTTGACCAAGATTGAACTGGTGACATCATAAATAAACAATTAATATTTTAAAATTATAAAGATATATAATACAATTATAACTAATAATATATAGTTTTAAAATATACAAAAAATGTGAGTCAAAAATCTACGACTTATGTATAATGAGTTTAAAATTATTAAGTATCAAATTAAAAATAAATAATAACAAATTTGTACTAAGTTTTACTTATTATTTAATTTATATGTTAATTTCTATTGTTTATCAATATATATTAAGAGTAATGATATAGACAAAATAAAAATTCTCCTTCTTTTGCTTACTTTCAAATTTGCTTCTTCTCCTCTTTTGTTTTAATTTTCTCTCTATGTTGCATATTTAAGATTAAGAATAATGATGTTGAAGAAGCTGTTGAAGGTAATCCACCTAAAAAATTATCAAGCATCACCTTCTAATCTTCACCTCTCTCTCTCACTCTCTCTCCAAACATATGTATCATGAATATTTTGCCATTTGGGTTGCTTTCACTAACAATTTCATTATGTGACAAGTTTACAAATGTATTAGTTAAGTAGCATTTTGAATCTTAGAGCTAGACTCAAGTTCACTTGTAGGATGTGGCAAAAGTTGATATGGGGAAGAACTGGAGCAAGTGCCAATCAAGGATCCTATCTATTTTTTGTCCGACTTGCTCTCCACTCAAGTTGTCTTTGCCCCTTATGTTATTTCACTCATAAAATCCTATTTTCTAGAGTCCCACATTGCCTAGAGACTCAACTCTAGCTCCCTACTCCTTGTATAAAGACCCACATTTACCAACAGTTCAAAGCACCTCCAAATTTTAGAGAAAAACTTGAAATTTCTCTCTCTATGTCCCTATTCTCTACAATTAGTAGTAGGAATGTGCCTTTGGTGTCTTGGACCTCCTAGTCTCAATTCCTTAGAATGGATAGTTTGGTCCTTCTAGTCTCAGGTTACCAACTTCCTATTCATAAATCCCCCTCTAATGGTGTTATGTAGCACTTCCTATTCTAAAATAAAATTACAATGCTTTGATTCATAGTTACAATATAGAAAGAGAATATTATAAGGGAAATGTCTAATCTACTAACCCTTGATCCTAGTTTGGATGCTAGGTTACAGAATTGGAAACAAATTTGGGGATTTTAGATCAAAAGGATGCTATTGAAATTAAAACAAGAAATTGTTTTTATCATGGGTGTAGAATTAACTTGATGCAGAAAAAATATTTAATTCAAAAAGTTATTTTAAAAATGCAAATTTTTAATAGGGAAAATAATGTAGAATTTTAAATTTTTTTTTTTGAGAAAAAATTTTAATGCATAAACAATGCAGATTTTTATATTAAAAACAGTGCAGATTTATTATGTTAAAATAGTGCAGAAAATAAGTGTAGTGAATAGTACATAATTTTATGTAGAAATTAGTGCAGAAGAATAATGTTTTGAAAAACATATCTTTTAACAAATTGAATCTATGAATCGAGCTTTAATCAACAAAAAAAAAAAAAAAAAAAAAAAAAATCCTAGATCTTGGATACAAGAGCATGTGATTCTACTATTTTAAATTAAAAGTGTGGAAACACATTTGTAATTAGGAAAAATCCTAATTTCAAACATGCAAACATACTATTTGAATAAAAAAACCTAGAAATATAAAAACTATGAAAAATTAAGCAAAACTTAGATCTAACATGACAAACTAATAAGAATTAACTAAGAACATAAGAACAAAGTATGCTTGAATCTAAAAGCTAGGGTATTAAAAATGAAGAGGTTTAGAAACCTTACATGCGATTGTGTCTAGGACCAAAGCGATGTAATTTTTAGTTATTATAAAAAAATGTACAATTTCAATTCAACAATAAAAGTGATGCATCTTTTCAATTTTGATTTTTTTTTAATAACTTTTTTTCAATTAAATAAGTGACAACTTCATTATAAAACCCTTGAACTTAGAGAGATGATAAAAATAGCTCCAACATGACTCAATCCAATCCATTCATGAGGGTCATGCCAAAACCTATAGAGGGTTTGGGCCGGGTCGTGGTCTCTCACATATAATAGTTCAGTTTTTACTAGCAAAACATTCCAGTTTACACAATCTATGGAGTATATTGCATCAACAAACCTCAAGGGAAATAGTGTCATTTTGTCCATAGTTTGGGCAAAAATCATTTTTTTTTTTTAAGAAAAGAAAAAATCCATTAGTTTAGAGGGATTTAACTTAACTGTTACGTTTAGACAAGCCTCAATAGAAAATTATCATTTCAATAAACCTCAAAGGAGGGTTGTGTAATTTATCCCATCCATATATATATATATATATATGACATTTTTCATCTTCCTTGGAAGGATGACATACAATACATACGTGTAATCGGTTCTATCTATTTTTTTTATCTCCCCATGAATTGTATATTTGTAACAAAAGGGACAGAATTTTCTCAATTCCAATCGACTAGGCGTATTGTGTCGATTCTTTTGAGTAATATATTTGGAAATACCAACCCTCTTTGATTCCTTATTAGCATCATTTCGAAATTTCTAGATCCTTGGATTTATTAACATAAAGTTTGTAAAAAGAACTAAATTTGTATTGGCAATTATATAATTATGTATAATCAAAAAAATTATTAAGAGCCTTTTTCTTTTCTACTAGAGTTTGGTAATTACTTGTATCGCCTAGTCATAGTATGTATATTGTGAAGAGGACCACTTGACTTTAACTCTTCTTTGTTTTTTTTTTTTTTTTCAATCAATCCAAATTAGAGTGATATGATTATGTCATTATTGTCATATTTAAATGACATAGAATCTATTGATAATTTTGTATTCGAATAAAATAAAATTCGTCTAGATACAGATTCGGTCAAGAGGAAGAAACTTATAATATCGTAGTTGCTCATGGTTATTTTGGCCGATTGATTTTCCAATATGCTAGTTTCAACAATTCTCATATATATATATTAATAGACAAAGCTGAGAGAAAATCCGATTAGATTTCAAATTGGAATTCATTAGAGTTTAATTTTGAGCCACTTGTCCCATCTAATTTAAATTTTAAATTTTTGTGCCAAGTAAATTAATTCAGTATAAAAATTGGATTTCAATTAGAGTTAATTTTGCACCATGTATCTCATCTAATTTAAGTTTTTTAATTTTTGTACCATATGAGTCAATTTAGTGTGGAAAACAAGGACTCCAATATAAATAAACCATAAAAACCTAATCATACTACTAAAAAAAATTTAAATTTATAAGTCATTTATGTAATATACTATAACTATATACGGTCCATTACTAATTATGTTATATATATATATATATATATATGTTTTAATCCAAATTTTAGAGACAATTCAATTAGAATCAAAATTGGATTTTGCTTTTATTAGCTTTCTATAAAAATTAAATTGTTTAGATTTTTGTTGTTATTTTTTCTCTAAATGAATGAGCATAATTTTTATACAGTTTCTATTAAGATATTTTGTATGCAAAAGATATTAAACGTAACAAACTGTAACTGAGCTGAACGATTCCATGTATCTATCTTCATTCAATTTAGGAGATACTATTTGACCAATTTATTATTTTATTTTCTATTGTATTTAGTAGAATTTCACATACAGTAATTATGAATTGGTATTGTATATGTGTAGTATCTAATAGTGATTTTCAAAATTATATATAATAACAATTTAATGAGAAACTTGGTGAAACTAATATCACGAAAATTGCAAGGTAAAACTATTTCAGTACCTCCAAATTTCCTTGTCAAACTATATACTATATGTTTAAAAACCTAAGTTAACATATATATAGCATCACTACAATTCATTATTTATGTGCCTGAGCATGGGTTACGTACCAGTTAGTTATATATTCAAAATAGTTCTGTATGACTCTAAGCTCTCAAAATAGTTCTGTATGACTCTATGCTCTCAGGCAAAATGGGTTGAGCTCGGTAATGATACCAAGGCCTAGAGTCTTGGTTGATTCCATTAAAAGGTTAGCTAAAAAGTTAAGCTGGGCCAAAATCAAGCCCATGCCCAATGCAACCATCCCTCTCAGTTTCACTAAGTCGACAACCAACCTTCCCACTTTTTTTGACAAATGGGTATGAAACCAAACCTGCCACTGAAAAAAAGATACGAGGAAATATATAGCCCATAAATAACCAAGTTCAACTTTTGTTTACTTAAGAGAAGGTCAACTTGATTCTAACAGGAAAAAAGAACAAAGGAAGTCATAGAATATTTAAGCAACGATGTCACATTACTGTTATAACTTATTGATGCAACAACCTTTTACAATGGAATTTCCAATCAAAAAAAAAAAAAAAAAACCTTTTACAATGGAAAGAAATGTCAGGAAACACAATAATTTATTTGTGCAGTGGATAATATACCGGCTAATATTATTTTTAAAGAATGTCTCCCCATTCTTAGCCCAAAATCACGAAGAAAATTAAAATGACCTCAATTTCAAAGCATCTTGGTAGCTTATGAAGGGGGTGACTCGGGAGACCCGACATCACTTCTTCATCCCATACCTTAATAACTTGCGAGAAACAATAGCTTCTTCCAAAGAGGGTGGCAGAGGAGGCTCTTCAGGATTTGGACCTGAAGGAACATCATGCTTAATCTCATAATTCAGAGAACCAAAATCATTAGAAACAATAGCTTCTTCCAAAGAGGGTGGCAGAGGAGGCTCTTCAGGATTTGGACCTGAAGGAACATCATGCTTAATCTCATAATTCAGAGAACCAAAATCATTAGAAACAATAGCTTCTTCCAAGGGGGGTGACAAAGGAGGCTCTTCAGGATTTGGACCTGAAGGAACATCATGCTTAATCTCATAATTCAGAGAACCAAAATCATTAGAAACAATAGCTTCTTCCAAAGAGGGTGGCAGAGGAGGCTCTTCAGGATTTGGACCTGAAGGAACTTCATGCTTAATCTCATAATTCAGAGAACCAAAATCATTAGAAACAATAGCTTCTTCCAAGGGGGGTGGCAAAGGAGGCTCTTCAGGATTTGGACCTGAAGGAACTACCCTCTTAATCTCATATTTTAGAGAACCAAAATCACCATAAGCAAAAGATAGTGAGAGAAGAGTGAATATTATGAACAAAGAAACCTTGAAGGAATCCATTGTATTACACAAGCTCTCAATGTTTGTAATAGTAACAACATCTTGTTCTTATATAATGGTAATTTAGGGTATCTCGTGCGACATATGTTTTTCTTCATAAAGAAAACAAGGCATGTGATTTTACTATGGTACGTTGAAAGGCCATAATAAATTATATATTTCCTTTTTTATATATATTAAATAGGATTTAAACATATGATTTAATATGATAAGTTGAAAGGTTATAATTAGATTAATATATTTCCTTATTTATATATATTTAATATGATTTATACATATGGTGACTTCTTCATGGCTGAAAATTTATACTAATAAATAATAAAGATCAATGATAGCTCATACCTCTTAATATTTCCAATTGAGATATTTAGAATTAAAACCCCCCTTCGGGTGTAACTATTGAATTTATTAACAAAAAAATTAGGAAAATATATAATCAATAAATGTATTTTTTTTTTATAGATTTGATAATTGATTCATAATAATTATTATTTATAATCATATCAAGACATTAATTGCTTAGCTAAAACTTTTTTTCATTCCTAAACTTTGCACGAGGTTCCTTTTTCATCCCTAAACTTCCGAAAGTTCATTTTTTTTTTTTTTTTTAACTTTTGAAAACATTTCAATTTTTGTCCTTCCATCAACATCCGTTAAATTTTATCAGAACAAAGTTTAGCTATAAAATTAGTTGTAGCATACGGCTACAATTTTACTTAATATTTTTTTTTATTGGCGGTGAATTTTGACAAATCCACCATTAGATTACATTTTCTTCTTATATCCTCCATGCTTGCTAAATTTGTAGAAAATCGAAGATTAATAGCAATGTCATCAATAAATTATTTAAATTGCAATTTTTTGTAACTTAAAATTATGCATAAAATATAAGCTTATAGATCATAAAGTAAATAATATCTAATTTACACAAAATTTTGACATGTGTATTAAGAGTGTAAAAAATATGCAATCTAACAGTTAAATTTTCAAAATATATTGTGATATTAATGATATTGAGTAAGGTTGTAGTCTTAGTGTACAACTAATTTTGTAACTAAACTTTGTCCATTTTATCTTACACGTACTAACAAAACAATGAGGTGGTAGATTTTTAGCATTTAGTTTTTTTAGTGCAGTTAGATTTTTAGCCTTAAATAATCTAATATAAAGCACTTATTATTATTTTTTTTTGAAATAGGATACATGGCACCCAATAATTGCTCATTACAATTTTCCATAGCCTTTTTTTTTTTTTTTTTAATAGTCTTGCTTCTTTGAAAGAAAATCCTTACTTTTTCACTTTTTTTTTTTTTTTTGGCTTGTTTGTTTGTGTGTGTGTGTGTGTTTTTTTTTTGGCTGATGAGAAATTATGAGAAAATGTGGTTTCTTTTTGGAAGGAGATGGAGAAGCAAGATTATGTTAGTAATGACAAATAATTTGGTGCCTTGTGTCACTTAAAAAAAAAAAGGTTAATGTCAGATAATATAATGCTATAAATATACCACCTTAATATTCTGTCACGACATATAAGATACACCATAATGAACCTAAACAAAATGATAGGAACTAGAACATTTTTAAAAGTTTAGTAAGGAAAAATGATTTTATTTTTTATTTTTTTTAAAGTTTAGGGACAAAAAAAAATTTTGTGAAAAGTTTAAGGATGAAAAAATATTTTGCAAAATCTTTATGTAGCTCTTTTTTAAGTATTGAAATACTCTCTAATAGTCTTGAACTTTTGTAAATATGATCGATAACAAGAATTTTAGCCAGTTGACCTAACTCAAACTCAGAAATAAAGATATTATTTGACTAGATTAAATGATAGAGTACATTTTGCAAAATCTTTGTGTAGCTCTTTTTTAAATAAATAGCTAATGTCCCATGTGATTCATAGTTCATTTTTTGAATAATTTTGTAGGAAATTATCATAAGGCCCATGTATGATATTTATTATGTATTATTTGGAGAATAATTTTAATTTGAGAGTAATGCTAGGGTTACAACAAATTTTACTACATTACTTTAAAAATTGATGTGTCACCAATCACAAAAAGACAATTCAAATATTCATTTTTTAGATGACTAAAGTCTACCAATCACTTTTATTGACACATCAATATGTAAATTTTATGTAGTAAAACTTATAGTACATTTAGCATTACATTTAATTATAAAGAGAGGAAATGCACATTGTTATAAGTAATATTGTTAAGAATGACAAGTGTTCAAATATTTTCACTAATTTAAGCATACAATTTTTTATATATTCTTAATTGTATGTTATTAATTTTTGTTGTTATCTTTTGTGGATTATATTTCATTGTTGCCAAAGCAATTGAATTCGGGCAAGAATGTCATATTTCAAATTATTTTTTTCTTATATTAATCTTAGAAAAATAAGGCAATTATAGAATCGGTCAATTTGGTCCCTAACATTACACTTGTGTTAGGTTAGTTCCTAACATGCAGACATGACTAACAATTAAAATAAAAAAAAAAATTTTTATGTCACATGAGATGCCAAGTGTACTAACACGTGGATTAAATTAAAAAAAAAAAAACTATTTTTCCAATTTCGACTTAAGAGAGAAAGAGTGCAATGTACACTTCATTTATAAAGGAAGAATGCTACAACATAAGGGCAGTGACCCTAGCAACCATAAGATCTTTTTTTTTTTTATAGAGATTTTCAACTTATGACGTCCGTTCTTGATTATAGCTATTTATCATCAGATCAAGACACCAATTGGTTTTTAGTGTAGGTGGAGATTGAACTCCATATTTCTTATTTAACCATCAGAAACTTTACTT
Organism: Quercus robur; assembly: GCF_932294415.1. Classification (NCBI taxonomy): domain Eukaryota; kingdom Viridiplantae; phylum Streptophyta; class Magnoliopsida; order Fagales; family Fagaceae; genus Quercus; species Quercus robur. Next base: position 11,760,766 of record NC_065543.1, on the reverse strand, counting down.
GTTGAGATAACTGGAACTCACAATAGAAACCACATGATCAGATCAACAACTTCAACTATAGTTTCAACCAACGGTTGCTAACTAAGAAGCATTGATAATAATAATCAGAGATTATGGGTGAAAACTCAAAGCAAAGAGAGTGGTGTTGCTATTGGTTTTGTGTGCTATGTATGCTCATGGTCATAACTAGTTGAATGTCACATAAAAGTAAAATTTTTATTTTGGCCTTTAGTTATGTTAACATTTTTCATTTATCATTTCATGACAAAGATAATTTTAACACAATACCAGAAGGTTAGAGATTAAACTGGCATTAATGAAATGTTAGAGACCAAATTGACACATGATAGGCCAAATACATAATTTATCCTTATAGAATAAGTTTAGAGTACTATAAATGTATACTCCCCCTCTTACATAATAGTAGCTTCATGACAAAACCCACCGTTCATTTGAGAATGGAAAGTACTCATTTATGGTAATACTAGAATATTCTTTAATTTTCCAAAAAAAAATAATCATAAAAATTCATTATACACAAATAATTAGTGCACTAATTACAAATTTAGGCTACTACAGTGATGAATCATGTCATTAAAAGGATTTAGGACATGTAAATTTTTAAGATTAATATAGTTGAAAATATGAAAATATTACTTTCATAAATTTATAATTATTTAATTATTTTGACTAATTTAAGCAAACAATTATTTTTTAAATTTTGTTTGAATGTGTTATTAAATTTGTTTTTGCATTTTGTTAGTTTTTGTTTCAATCGATACTAAAGTGACTAAGAGTATTCACATCAGTCTTCTCTAATATTTGGCTAAACTAATCCAAAAAACTCTACTTTTGCTAATTTAGCCATCTATTATTTTCATACACATACATCAACCTCAATATTGTATTAACATTGAAATTTAATGTAGCGAGGATAGAGGCTCACTACATGTAGAGATGCGACTATTCTCCTTAAAAACTTTAGTTAATTTAGTGAGGCTGATTCACGCTTGTTTTGATTGAGTTTAAATATATTTTTGCTGAAATATTAAATTGGTTAGACTGCTGTAAATGCTCTAAGCATGAGGAAAATTTACATATTTCAAATCAATGTTTTTTTTTTAAAAAAAAAAATAGTATCTCAGATAATTTTTTTATATATAAATTTTATAAAGATACAATATAAATTCATTTTTTAAAACTAAGTAGTGTGCCATCTATAGATAATTAATACTTAGAAATAAATGCATTTATCCCTTCAGCACATAGCAAGTAATATGTTAATATAAATGCAAAGTTTTGATACGGTGGAAGGCTAAATGAAAAGAATTGTATTTTCTTCTTAACGAAATAATCATTAACTATTTTGGTTTTGATTTGGTCAATATGGGAGCAGACTTGGAGCCACGATGCTGGGTCGGAAGAGAGTTGAGAGTGGAAGAAGAGAGTAGGGAGGACGGACAGGATTTTGGTTTGGTGCTTTGTGAGCCAATCGTGTTTCAATATGTCAAACGGGGGAGAAGGAGAGGGGTCTTCTAGTTTGGATTTGGAGAAGAGAGAGATTTTGGTGAAGTCAGGGAGAGCGATAGTGTTGATTGGGGGTTGTTTGGAGTGGAGGTGTTTAGAGATGGTGGTGTGGAGTTCTGGACAACCTACTATGGATATTAGTGTCATTGGTGGAGTTCTTAGCTCTTCTGGGTATTCTTCATTTTTTTGGATTTGGAAAAATTGGAAAATGTTTGAATTGTGATGCAGCTAGTATTAATGTTGTTGCATTGTGAATGCTTTAAGGAGGAAATTGAAATCCACTAGATTTGGTTTTTTCGTTTTCCTTGATTTTGATTTTTTTTTTTTGGGGATGAGATCGGCAATGGTGGGAAATTGGGGATTTGAGTTGGTTTCAGAGAGTAATGTCAAATGTGGGTGTGAGTTTTGACTGTGACAGAAATTGGCCAAGTTGGACAAGATCCAAGCCCGATAACCTGGTCCAATCCAATTAAATAAATAAATTATAAATTACACATCTAAAGTTTAGATTTTTTAGATTTTATACACTGAAATTTCTCTTCGTTAACAAAAGCAGCCCCTTAGTTAGTGGACTCGCCTATATGGCTGTCAAGTGACATGCTAGTAGTTGAGACACACTTCAGTCGTTAGAAAATCACTCATTGCTTGAGGTGAAACAACATTGATTTGGGAAGGTTGACTTGGCAAAAATAATTACACGTTAGGGGGCTGGAGTATGTTTTGGTTGCCAGCATATCACTTGATTGCCACGTAAATGAGTCCGCTAACGGAAGGGCTGCTTTTGCTAACAAAGGGGAACTTCAAGTTGTAAAATTTAAATAACGCCAAAATTTAGGTATTTATTTTGCAATTCACAAAAAAAGTAAAAAGAAAAAGAAATTACATGTCAGATGGCTGGAGTGTGTCTCAGTTTCCAACGTGTCACTGGATGGCCTTGTAGGCAAGTCCATTAACGAAGGGCTGCTTTTGCTAACGAATCGATACTTTGCGATATAAAATCCAATTTTCAAATTTTTAGTGTATAAAATCCAAACAATTTCTAATTTTAGGGGTGTACTTTGCAATTTATCCCAAAAAAAAAAGTATGGGATTAGTAAAGATTTTTGGAGCAAAAAAACCAAAAGAGGGAGTTGTTTTTAGTTTGTTAGTCTGACCAAGATTGAACTGGTGACATCATAAATAAACAATTAATATTTTAAAATTATAAAGATATATAATACAATTACAACTAATAATATATAGTTTTAAAATATACAAAAAATGTGAGTCTTCACATCTTAAAATATAGAAATAAAAAAAAAATCTACAACTTATGTATAATGAGTTTAAAATTATTAAGTATCAAATTAAAAATAAATAATAACAAATTTGTACTAAGTTTTACTTATTATTTAATTTATATGTTAATTTCTATTGTTTATCAATATATATTAAGAGTAATGATATAGACAAAATAAAAATTCTCCTTCTTTTGCTTACTTTCTTATTTGCTTCTTCTCCTCTTTTGTTTTAATTTTTTCTCTCTATGTTGCATATTTAAGATTAAGAATAATGATGCTGAAGAAGCTGTTGAAGGTAATCCACCTAAAAAATTATCAAGCATCACCTTCTAATCTTCACCTCTCTCTCTCTCTCTCTCTCTCTCTCTCTCTCTCTCTCTCTCTCTCTCTCTCTCTCTCTCTCTCTCTCTTTGCAAACATATGTATCATGAATATTTTGCCATTTGGGTTGCTTTTACTAACAATTTCATTATGTGACAAGTTTACAAATGTATTAGTTAAGAAGCATTTTTAGTCTTAGAGCTAGACTCGAGTTCACTTGTAGGATGTGGCAAAAGTTGATCTGGGGAAGAACTAGAGCAAGTGCCAATCAAGGATCCTTTCTTTTTTTTGCCTGACTTGCCCCCCACTCAAGTTGACTTTGCCCCTTACGTTATTTCACTCATAAAATCCTATTTTCTAGTGTCCCAAATTGCCTAGAGACTTAACTCTAGCTCCCTACTCCTTGTATAAACACCCCCATTTACCAACAGTTCAAAGCACCTCCAAATTTTAGAGAAAAACTTGAAATTTCTCTCTCTATGTCCCTATTCTCTAGATTTAGTAGTAGGATTGTGCCTTTGGTGTCTTGGACCTCCTGGATTCAATTCATTAGAATGGATAGTTTGGTCCTTTTGGTCTCAGGTTACCAACTTCCTATTCATAAATCCCCCTCTAATGGTGTTGTGTAGCACTTCCTATTCTAAAATAAAATTACAATGCTTTGATTCATAGTTACAATATAGAAGGAGAATATTATAAGAGAAATGTCTTATCTACTAACCCTTGATCCAAGTTTGGATGATAGGTTACAGGATTGGAATGGTGTAAGACACCCAACTTGCCCAGTGAAACTAGTCTTCTATCACATCATTCAAACAATTTATACCATCCAAGAACAAGTGATGGAAAAGTAAAACATTCAAGAGCATGATGAAACCCTATTCTAGGGATGCAAATAATTGAAATTGAAGACGTGGTGAATATATGCATGATGTGTGATAAACCCTAATCTAAAGCATGTGAACATGTTATTTAGTTCTTAGGCCTAGAATTAAATTAGAGACTAAGATCAATTCATAGATTCAAATTGATTTTCAAAATGACTTTTAATTTAAAAAAGATATTGAGATTTGTAAAGAGATTTAATTTTGAAAAGAAATTTTGATTTTGAAACATATTTCATTGAAAACAAGTTTGGGGATTTTATATCAAAAGGATGCTACTGAAATTAAAACAGGAAATTGTTTTTATCATGGGTGCAGAAAATTAACTTGATGTAGAAAAAATATTTAATTCTAAAATTTAATTTAAAAATGAAAATTTTTAATTTGGAAAATAATGTAGAATTTTAATTTTTTTTTTCTGAGAAAAAATTTTATTGCATAAACAATGCAGATTTTTATATTAAAAACAGTGCAGATTTATTATGTTAAAAACAGTGTAGAAAATAAATGTAGTGAATAGTACATAATTTTATGTAGAAATTAGTGCAGAAGAATAATGTTTTGAAAAACATATCTTTTTAACAAATTGAATCTATGAATCGTGCTTTAATCTACAAAAAAAAAAAAAAAAAAAAAAAAAAAAAAAATCCTAGATCTAGGATACAAGAGCTTGTGATTCTACAATTTTAAATTAAAACTGTGGAAACACATTTGTAATTAGGAGAAATCCTAATTTTAAACATGTAAACATACTATTTGAATAAAAAAAATCCTAGAAATAAAAAAACTTTGAAAAATTAAGCTAAACTTAGATCTAGCATGATAAACAAATAAGAATTAACTAAGAACATGAGAATTAAGTATGCTTGAATCTAAAAGCTAGGGTATTAAAAATGAAGAGGTTTAGAAACCTTACATGCGATTGTATCTAGGATCAAAGCGATGTAATTATTAGTTATTATAAAAAAATGTACAATTTCAATTCAACAATAAAAGTGATGCATCTTTTCAATTTTTATTTTTATTTTTTTTATAAAAATTTTCCAATTAAATAAGTGACAACTTCATTGTAAAACCTTTGACTTTGGAGAGATGATAAAAATAGCTCCAACATGACTCAATCCAATCCATTCATAAGGGTTATGCCAAAACCTATTGAGGGTTCAGGTCGGGCCATGGTCTCTCACATATATATAACAGTTCGGTTTTTACTAGCAAAACATTCTATTTTAATAATGATTCCTATTAGTTTACACAATCTATGTAGTATATTGCATCAACAAACCTCAAGGGAAATAGTGTCATTTTGACCATAGTTTGGGCAAGAATCATTTTTTTTTAAGAAAAGAAAAAATCCATTAGTTTAGAGGGATTTAACTTAACTGTTACGTTTATACAAGCCTCAATAGAGAATTTTCATTTCAATAAACCTCAAAGGAGGGTTGTGTAATTTATCTCATCTATATATATATTAATAGACAAAACTGAGAGAAAATCTAATTAAATTTCAAATTGAAATTCGTTAGAGTCTAATTTTGAGCCACTTGTCGCATCTAATTTAAATTTTAAATTTTTGTGCTAAGTAAATTAATTTAGTGTAAAAATTGGATTTCAATTTGAGTTAATTTTGTGTCATGTGTCCCATCTTATTTAGGTTTTTTAATTTTTGTGCCATATGAGTCAATTTAGTGTCGAAAACGAGGACTCCAAAATAAATAAACTTTAAAAACCTAATCATACAACTAAAAACAATTCAAAGTTATAAGTCATTTATGTAATATACCATAACTATATACGGTCCATTACTAATTATGTTACATATATGTTTTAAACCAAATTTTAAAGAAAATTCAATTAGAATCAAAATTGGATTTTGCTTTTGTTAGCTTTCTATACAAATTAAATTGTTTAGATTTTTGTTGTTATTTTTCTCTAAATAAATGAGCATAATTTTTATATAGTTTCTATTAAGATATTTTGTATGCGAAGATATTGAACGTAACAAACTGTAACTGAGTTGAACGATTCTATGTACCTATCCCCATTCAATTTAGGAGATACTAATTGACCAATTTATTATTTTATTTTGTGTTGTATTTAGTAGAATTTTACATACAATAATTGTGAATTGATATTGTATATATGTAGTATCTAATAGTGATTTTCAAAATTATATACATAATAACAAATTAATGGGAAACTTGGTGAAATCAATATCACGAAAATTGCAAGGTAAAACTATTTCAGAACTCTAAATTTCCTTGTCAAACTATATACTATATGTTTAATAACTCAAGCTAATATCTTTAGTATCACTATAATTCAATATTTATGTAAGTGAGCATGGGTTACGTACTAGTTAGTTATATATTCAAAATAGTTCTGTATGACTCTATGCTCTCAGGCAAAATGGGTTGAGCTAGGTAATGATACCAAGGCCTAGAGTGTTGGCTGATTCCATTGAAAGGTTGGCTAAGAAGTTAAGCTGGGCCAAAATCAAGCCCATGCCCAATGCAACCATCCCTCTCAGTTTCACTAAGGTTTCGCTTGGGAGGAGGGAATGAAATGGAATGGAAATGAATGAAAAGAATTATTTTAGAATATTCTTCCCTTCCCTTGTTTGGGAGTTTTAATGGAGGGAATGTAAAGCCTATTCCTTTGTTTGGGAGTTTAAGTAAGAAAGAATGGAATGGGTAGGAGGGAACACTCATTTCTCTCTATTCTCTTAAAATCTCAAATTTTTATTACCCTCGAATTTGGGAGGAATTGGAGGGAATGAAATTAGATTTAATGATTTTTTTACTAAAACTCCCAAAATACCCCTATAGATTCAACTCTTTATTTTAAAATAAGGGTCTAATAGTAATATTGTCATAAACTGATTCCGTTCCATTCCCTCCATGATGCTCCCAAACAAGATGACTTACATTCCATTCATTTTCATTCATTTCCATTCCTTTATTTTAAAACATCCAATCAATGTTACTTAATTTCATTTCATTCCTTTTCCTTACATAAATACATTTTATTCCATTCCATTCCCTTATTATTATTTCATTCCATTCATTTCCCTTCCCTTATGAACTCCCAAATGGAAGTCAACAACCAACCTTGCCACTTTTTTCTGACAAATGGGTATGAAACCAAACCCGCCACTTAAAGAAAGATACGAGGAAATATATAGCCCATGAATAACCAAGTTCAACTTTTGTTTACTTAAGAGAAGGTCAACTTGATTCTAACAGGAAAAAAGAATAAAGGAAGTTCATAGAATATTTAAGCAACGACGTCACATTCTTGTTATAACTTATTGATGTAACAACCGTTTACAATGGAAAGAAATGACAGGAAACACAATAATTTATTTGTGCAGTGGATAATATACCGGCTAATATTAGTTTTAAAGAATGTGTCCCCATTCTTATCCCAAAATCATGAAGAAAATTAAAATGACCTCAATTTTAAAGCGTCTTGGTAGCTTATGAAGGGGGTGACACGGGATACCCTACATCACTTCTTCATCCCATACCTTAATAACTTGCGAGAAACAATAGCTTCTTCCAAAGAGGGTGGCAGAGGAGGCTCTTCAGGATTTGGACCTGAAGGAACATCATGCTTAATCTCATAATTCAGAGAACCAAAATCATTAGAAACAATAGCTTCTTCCAAAGAGGGTGGCAGAGGAGGCTCTTCAGGATTTGGACCTGAAGGAACTTCATGCTTAATCTCATAATTCAGAGAACCAAAATCATTAGAAACAATAGCTTCTTCCAAAGAGGGTGGCAGAGGAGGCTCTTCAGGATTTGGACCTGAAGGAACTTCATGCTTAATCTCATAATTCAGAGAACCAAAATCATTAGAAACAATAGCTTCTTCCAAAGAGGGTGGCAGAGGAGGCTCTTCAGGATTTGGACCTGAAGGAACTTCATGCTTAATCTCATAATTCAGAGAACCAAAATCATTAGAAACAATAGCTTCTTCCAAAGAGGGTGGCAGAGGAGGCTCTTCAGGATTTGGACCTGAAGGAACTTCATGCTTAATCTCATAATTCAGAGAACCAAAATCATTAGAAACAATAGCTTCTTCCAAGGGGGGTGGCAAAGGAGGCTCTTCAGGATTTGGACCGGAAGGAACTACCCTCTTAATCTCATATTTTAGAGAACCAAAATCACCATAAGCAAAAGATAGTGAGAGAAGAGTGAATATTATGAACAAAGAAACCTTGAAGGAATCCATTGTATTACACAAGCTCTCAATGTTTGTAATAATAACAACATCTTGTTCTTATATAATGGTAATTTAGGGTATCTCGTGTGAGATATGTTTTTCTTCTTCATAAAGAAAACAAGGCATGTGATTTTACTATGGTACGTTGAAAGGCTATAATAAATTATATATTTCCTTTTTTATATATATTTAATAGGATTTAAACATATGATTTAATATGATAAGTTGAAAGGTTATAATTAGATTAATATATTTCCTTATTTATTTATATTTAATATGATTTATACATATGGTGACTTCTTCATGGTTGAAAATTTATACTAATAAATAACAAAGATCAATGATAGCTCATACCTCTTAATATTTCCAATTTACCTCTTAATATTTCCAATTGAGACATTCAGAATTAAAATTCCTCTTTGGTGTAACTATTGAATTTATTAACAAAAAAATTAGGAAAATATATAATCAATAAATGTTTTTTTTTTTTTTTTTTTATAGATTTGATAATTGATTCATAATAATTATTATTTATAATCATATCAAGACATTAATTGCTTAGCTAAAACTTTTTCTCATTCCTAAACTTTGCACAAAGTTCCTTTTTCATCCCTAAACTTCTGAAAGTTCATTTTTTTAAAACTTTTGAAAACATTTCAATTTTTGTCCTTCCATCAACATCCATTAAATTTTATCAGAACAAACTTTAACTACAAAATTGGTTCTAGCATACGGCTACAATTTTACTCAATATTTTTTTTATTGGAGGTAAATTTTGACAAATCCACCATTAGATTACATTTTCTTCTTATATCCTCCATACTTGCTAAATTTCTAGAAAATCAAAGATTAATAGCAATGTCATCAATAAATTGTTTAAAATGCAATTTTTTGTAATTTAAAATTATGCATAAAATATAAGCTTATAGATCATAAAGTAAATAATATCTAATTTATACAAAATTTTGACATGTGTATTAAGAGTGTAAAAAATATGCAATCTAACAGTTAAATTTTCAAAATATATTGTGATATTAAAGATATAGAGTAAGGTTGTAGTCTTAGTGTACAACCAATTTTGTAGCTAAATTTTGTCCATTTCATATTACATGTACTAAAAAAACAATGAGGTGGTAGATTTTTAGCATTTTGTTTTTTTAGTGTAGTTATATTTTTAGCATTAAATAATCTAATATAAAGCACTTATTTTTTTTTGAAAAAAAAAAAATAGGATACATGGCACCGAATAATTGGTCATTACAATTTTCCATAGCCCTTTTTTTTTTTAATAGTCTTGCTTCTTCGAAAGAAAATCCTTACTTTTTCACTTTTTTTTTTTTTTTTGGCTTGTTTGTTTGTGTGTTTTTTTTTTTTTTTTGGCTGATGAGAAATTGTGAGAAAATGTGGTTTCTTTTTGGAAGGAGATGAAGAAGCAAGATTATGTTAGTAATGACAAATAATTTGGTGCCTTGTGTCACTTAAAAAAGAAAAAAGGTTAATGTCAGATAATATAATGCTATAAATATACCACCTTAGTATTCTATCACGACACATAAGATACACCTTATGAACCTTAACAAAATGATACGAACTAGAACATTTTTAAAAGTTTAGCAAGGTAAAATGATTTAATTTTTTTTTTAAAAGTTTAGGGACTAAAAACAAATTTCGTTAAAAGTTTAAGGATGAAAATAATATTTTGCAAAATCTTCATGTAGCTCTTTTTTAAGTATTGAAGTACTCTCTAATAGTCTTGAACTTAAATATGATCGATAACAAGAATTTTAGCCAGTTGACCTACCTCAAACTCAGAAATAAAGATATTATTTGACTAGATTAAATGATAGAGTACATTTTGCAAAATCTTCGTGTAGCTCTTTTTTTTTAAATAAATAGCTAATGTCCCATGTGATTCATAGTTCATTTTTTGAATAATTTTGTAGGAAATTATCATAAGGCCCATGTATGGTATTTATTATGTATTATTTGGAGAATAATTTTAATTTGAGAGTAATGCTAGGGTTACAACAATTTTTACTACATTAACTTTATAAATTGATATGTCACCAATCACAAAAAGACAATTCAAATATTCATTTTTTAGTTGACTAAAGTCTACCAATCACTTTTATTGACACATCAATATGTAAGTTTTATGTAGTAAAACATATAGTACATTTAGCATTACATTTAATTATAAAGAGAGGAAATACACATTGTTATAAGTAATATTGTTAAGAATGACAAGTGTTCAAATATTTTCACTAATTTAAGTATACAATTTTTTTATATATTCTTAATTGTATGTTATTAATTTTTGTTGTTATCTTTTGTGGGTTTTATTTCATTGTTGCCAAAGCAATTGAATTCGGACAAGAATTTCATATTTCAAATTATTTTTTTCTTATATTAATCTTTGTAAAATGAGGCAATTATAGAATCGGTCAATTTGGTCCCTAACGTTACACTTGTGTTAGGTTAGTTCCTAACATGCTGACGTGATTAATAGTTAAAATAAAAAAATATTTTTATGCCACACGAGATGCCAAGTGTACTACCACGCGGATTAAATTTAAAAAAAAAAAAAACTATTTTTCCAATTTCGACTTAAGAGAGAAAGAGTGCAATGTACACTTCATTAATAAAGGAAGAATGCTACAACATAAGGGTAGTGACCCTAGCAACCATAAGATTTTTTTTTTTAGAGAGTTTCAACTTATGACGTTCGTTCTTGATTATAGATATTTATCATCAGATCAAGACACCAATTGCTTTTTGGTATAGGCGGAAATTGAACCCCATATCTCTTATTTAACCATCAGAAACTTTACTTGTTAAGATATCTGGAACTCACAATAGAAACCACATGATCAGATCAACAACTTCAATTATAGTTTCAACCAACGGTTGCTAACTAAGAAGCATTGATAATAATAATCAGAGATTATGGGTGAAAACTCAAAAGCAAAGAGAGTGGTGTTGGTATTGGTTTTGTGTGCTATGTATGCTCATGGTCATAACTAGTTGAATGTCACATAAAAGTAAAATTTTTATTTTGGCCTTTAGTTATGTTAACATTTTTCATTTATCATTCCATGAAAGAGATAATTTTAACACAATACCAGAAGGTTAGAGACTAAACAGGCATTAATGAAATGTTAGAAACCAAATTGGCACATGATAGGCCAAATACATAATTTATCCTTATAGAATAAGTTGAGAGTACTATAAATGTATACTCCCCCTCTTACATAATAGTAGCTTCATGACAAAACCCACCGTTCATTTGAGAATGGAAAGTATGCATTTATAGTAATCCTAGAATATTCTTTAATTTTCCAAAAAAAAAAAAAATCATAAAATTCATTATACACAAATAATTAGTGCACTAATTTCAAATTTAGGCTACTACAATGATGAATCATGTCATTAAAAGGATTTAGGACATGTAAATTTTTAAGATTAATATAGTTGAAAATATGAAAATATTACTTTCATAAATTTATAATTATTTAATTATTTTGACTAATTTAAGCAAACAATTATTTTTTAAATTTTGTTTGAATGTGTTATTAAATTTGTTTTTGCATTTTGTTAGTTTTTGTTTCAATCGATACTAAAGTGACTAAGAGTATTCACATCAGTCTTCTCTAATATTTGGCTAAACTAATCCAAAAAACTCTACTTTTGTTAATTTAGCCATCTATTATTTTCATACACATACATCAACCTCAATATTGTATTAACATTGAAATTTATTGTAGTGAGGATAGAGGCTCACTACATGTAGAGATGTGACTATTCTCCTTAAAAACTTTAGTTAATTTAGTGAGGTTGATGCACACTTGTTTTGATTGAGTTCAAATAAATTTTTGCTAAAATATTAAATTGGTGAGACTGTTGTAAATGGTCTAGGCATGAGGAAAATTTACATATTTGAAATCAATTTTTTTATAAAAAAATAGTATCTCAAATAATTTTTTTTATATATAAATTTTATAAAGATACAATATAAATTCATTTTTTAAAATTAAGTAGTGTGCCATCTATAGATAATTAATACTTAGAAATAAATGCATTTATCCCTTCAGCACATAGCAAGTAATATATTAATATAAATGCAAAGTTTTGATACAGTGGAAGGCTAAATGAAAAGAATTGTATTTTCTTCTTAAGGAAATAATCATTAACTATTTTGGTTTTGATTTGGTCAATATGGGAGCAGACTTGGAGCCACGATGCTGGGTCGGAAGAGAGTTGAGAGTGGAAGAAGAGAGCAGCAAGGACGGACGGGATTTTGATTTGGTGCTTTGTGAGCCAATCGTGTTTCAATATGTTGAGCAGGGGAGAAGGAGAGGGGTCTTCTAGTTTGGATTTGGAGAAGAGAGAGATTTTGGTGAAGTCAGGGAGAGCAATAGTGTTGATTGGGGGTTGTTCGAAGTGGAGGTGTTTGGAGATGGTGTTGTGGAGTTCCGGACAAACTACTATGGATATTAGTGTCATTGGTGGAGTTCTTAGCTCTTCTGGGTATTCTTCCATTTTTTTGGATTTGGGAAAATTGGAAAATGTTTGAATTGTGATGCAGCTAGTATTAATGTTGTTGCATTGTGAATGAGTTAAGTTGGATATTGAAATCCACTTGATTTGGTTTTCCGTTTCCCTTGATTTTGATTTTTGTTTTGGAGATGAGATTGGCAATGGAGGGAAATTGGGGATCTGAGTTGGTTTCAGAGAGTAATGTCAAATGTGGGTGTGAGTTGTGACTGTGACAGAAATTGGCCAAATTGGACAAGATCCGAACCCGATAACCTGGCCCAATCCAATTAAATAAATAAATTATAAATTACACATCTAAAGTTTAGATTTTTTAGATTTTATACATTGAAATTTCTCTTCGTTAACAAAAGCAGCCCTTTAGTTAGTGGACTCGCCTATATGGCTGTCAAGTGACATGCTAGTAGTTAAGACACACTTCAGTTGTTAGAAAATCACTCATTGCTTGAGGTGAAACGACATTGATTTGGGAAGGTTGACTTGGCAAAAATAATTACACGTTAGGGGGTTGGAGTATGTTTTGGCTGCTAGCATGTCACTTGACTACCAGGTAAATGAGTCCGCTAATGGAAGGGTTGCTTTTGCTAACAAAGGGGAACTTCAAGTTGTAAAATTTAAATAACGCCAAAATTTAGGAATGTATTTTGCAATTCACAAAAAAGTAAAAAGAAAAAGAAATTACATGTTAGACGGCTGGAGTGTGTCTCAGTTGCCAACATGTCATTGGACGACCTTGTAGGCGAGTCCATTAGCGATGGGCTGCTTTTGCTAACGAATCGATACTTTGTGATATAAAATCCAAATTTTCAAATTTTTAGTGTATAAAATCCAAAAAATTTCTAATTTTAGGGGTGTACTTTGCAATTTATCCCCCCCTAAAAAAAAGTATGGGATTAGTAAAGATTTTTGGAGCAAAAAAACCAAAAGAGGGAGTTGTTTTTAGTTCATTAGTCTGACCAAAAGAGGGAGTTGTTTTTAGTTCATTAGTTTGACATTGGATATTTTCTCCTTTTAATGCATAAACAATGCAGATTTTTAGCAAGCCCTTCATCACCTATTCCACAGGAATCCAAGTTCAAACTTTCCAAATTCGTTAAACCTGCAAAGAAGCAATAACGCACAAAAAGAACTAGTTTGAAGCCACTCCCTAAAAATCCAGGAAGAAATATCAAAGGCAGCATAAAAATAGGCCAGTCAGACAATAAAATTTATAGGGAAGAAATATCTAAAATGAAAAAACTGAATACTTGCAAATTAGAAAAATTAAGTAACAGTTATCTCATCATATGTGGTGTTTGACCAACAAAGCAGCTATTATTTTTTTATCCAAGCTTCGAACAATTCATTTCAAAACTGCCTTTATCATTTGGACGTCCCATTGTAAAAGAAAATTAAACTATTAGAATTTTACAAAGGAAAAAACAGAAAATCCAACAAAACCCAGGCTAGTCCTTTACCCCAAAAAGGTTTTAAGTATTTCTTTTTCAAACAACCATCACCAACAGATCAAGAGTTCTTCATCCACAATATTTCATTATAAATGAAAATGTAGTGTTCTAAGTCATTTTAGTCAAGGTTGCAAAGAGCTCCCATGTCCTTTCATTACTGAGTGAGGAAAAGAATGAAAAGGTCAAAACTAAGTAACAAGTTAACACAAAAACTTGCTCAGACTGAGCTCACCTGCTCTTTGGGTATCTTACATTGGAAAATAGAAAGGAAAAGGTCAAAGATTCTGAAAGGAAAAAGAAAGGAGTAGGTGGAGAGAAACAGAGAGAACCTTTAAGATGCACCAAACAGGCATCAGTAATATTGTTGAATCCCAAGCTCAATACCTTCAAGTTTTTATTCCCTGTAGCAATGCAGTAGACTCAAGATTAACAACCATGCAACAGTTGTAAAGATAAGAATAAGAATTTTCTTATTATGATGCATTACATCATCCATAAGGCCATATCCAATATGGCATCAATAACCTAAGGTCACTCACCAGAAAATTTCCCCCATCCATCATCATTTAGACTACTACATCTGTTAAGATTTAAGACGGCCGGGCAACCAGAGCTGCACCCCAAAAAAAAAAAAAAAAACAAAATTAATAATAATAATAAATACACACGTTCAAAGAACTCAAAAACTATGGCCTGTTAAAAAAAGAAAAGTGATTTCCCAACATATCATATAATTTGTGGACATGGACCTAAGTGTCATGAATTGTGCCAAATATAGAAGCTATTAAAAATCTAGGGTTAGGGACATGGCTGTATACTTGATATACAGCCTTGTTAAACAAATAATTTTAAAAACATCATGACTTGATACTTGACAACACCCAAAGGCTTTGGGCAACATTTGACTAGTGAATATATTTTGGCTTTGCCCACCAATGACCAACCAGGGAGAAGGTAAAAACCAACCAGGCAATTGTGAATTGTAATGGTTGATTCAAGGTAGCTGGGCCTCCTAAGAATATTAGGGGTAGAGATTAGAGTACAAAAAAGAGAAAACTCAGATTATTATTCTTTTGATGTTCTTCCTTAAAATCATTGCAGCCTTTTAACTAAGCTTGCAGCTGAATTGATTAACTAACTCCTTATCTATCACATGCTCTATAATACGTTCAGCACATGCCTAATTAGCCAGGTCATCTAGAATTGAATGTGACCTACCAATAACTACCAAAACATCCTAGGATTCTATATCAATTCCTCGTACAATGCTAATAGCTACCAAGTATCACAATACAACTAACACCAAGTACAACAGAAGCATAGTGCATATCAGCATGTACAACAACAACAACAATGCACAAACAGCAGCACCAGCCTTTAGTATAGTAGCACAAAACAGCAATGCACATAGGTAGGGAGACCAGCAGGTTGTAATACCTTTGTCATGATACCACATTTTAAGTAAAGGATGCCCTAAATCCTTGCAACTTAGCATTTGATAACTCTTTTCTCTTTATTTATTGCATTGCTTTTATAGTGTTCTCTTATAAGTTATAATAATCCTAAAGCTGCAGCATCTTAGTGTCACATGATTGAGATAGGTTATAAAAAAAAATTTATTAAAAAATTTGAAATAAGTACATTGGCATTATACTATCAGCTCAACAAGCTAAGATCTGAAATTTAGTAATTCAGTATATATACTCAAAGGGGAAAAAACCCCAGAGAGAGAGAGAGAGAGAGAGAGAGAGAGAGAGAGAGAGAGAGAGAGAGAGAGAGAGAGAGAGAGAGAGAGAGAGAGAGAGAGAAGGAAAGAAAAGGATTTATAAGGCACATTACATATAAATCTAGGAGTCAAGATCACAAACTAACAAAAGTGGCAGTCAAAATCCTAAGAACCATCATCTTCTATTTTCAATCTTAGGTTTCTTTGACTGACACTACAGTTCAACCTAAGAAAGTTGGAACATAAATAGCTTTAAAAAAATTATTCAGAATTTGACTTCTGTTTCTAAGAAAAAAAAAAAAGAGTTCATCTTTGCCAAGGCAAGTGACCTTGACTGGGGAACAACAGTAAATTCTAATGCTTTCTGTACCATTTAAACTGAAAAGGTACCAATAATTCATCAAAACAAATTCTCACAATACCAATAATAATCAAACTAAAAATTAAAATAAGTGTAATAAAATAGACTTTGAAAGTTCAAAAACGTGTACAAAACACCTTTGAACGTTTAGACCCCCAAAAACAACTTAACCAACTCAAGCAATATGTCAAACAACTAGTGTGCGGAAACTTAACACATGCTATAATATGAAATTGGTTAAACAACTATCTAAGCTATAACAAAATAAAACCACAGCAGATAAAATAAAGGCAAAGATAGAGAGGAAGGAAGATGCAAACACAAAGACAACACGCGATGTGTTATCAAAGAGGAAACCGAAGTCCTCGGCGAAAAACCTCTCCGCCGCCCTCCAAGTGGTAATCAATCCACTAGAAAATACAGTTGGGATACAAGGACAGCAATAGACCCTCCAAGCCTAATCTACCCAGTGCACCTAAGCCCTCCAAGCTTCTTGCTCCAACGAGGTTGCGCCGAACCTTTTTCTTTTCTAGCTTCCCGGATTCCGCTACTAGACCGTAGCATCAACCAATGAAGATTGGTTCCTTCCTAACTGCTTCCCAGAACTCCAAACGACTGTCTCACAGAGATGATGATGGTGAGAACCAGGTTTGGTATAATTCCTCTCAAGGATTTGACAATGGAGAGGAAGAGAGTAAGGGAATTTGAAGAGACTCTAAGGTATAGATTGTGGGTGAAGCAATCTGGTTTTTCTTTAGGGTTTCTCTCTCAAAATTCTCTCTGGAAGCTCTCTTTCAATCGTGGGTTAAAGGGGTATTTATACTGGAGTGGGAGAGTAATGTGAAACGTCAGGTTTTGGCAAAACAGGGGTGGCTCGCGGCTTGACCTCGCGGCTTGACCAAGTCGCGAGATCCAGTCGCGAGTTAACCGTATGGCCAGTTGTCCTGTTTTGTCCTGTAGTGCTCCAGCTAGCATGACTGTTCATCTTCCAGCATGCTTGGCACGTGTGCAGCTTCTGGCGGCTTGCAGCCGTGAGTCCACCCGCGAGTCCCAGCCGCGAGTCTCTGTTTTCTTGCACACTCTTGAGCAAACTTCACTCTATCTCACTCACTACCCTTACAACAAGCCCACCTAAATACAGGGTTACTAAATGCTGAATTACAAGCAAATTTGGCACGGAATAAAGCCAATTAGATGGTTGAATAAATTCAACCTTACAGACTTATAAATATGTTGGGATGGGTCGGGTTAGATGCGTTTATCAACCCAAAACTGTAACTAAAATATAGTTCCAACCCATCAAAAACCAACCCAAGGTGTCGTGTTGGTGGGTTGGATGCACCCTTGGCTGTGTCCCTAGTTTTGATAGTCAAGATGTAGTTTAAAATGGCCAAAAGAAAATTAAAAGGATTTCCAGTTTTGGACGGTCAAGAAAGGCCCAAGAAGAAAAGACATCAGAAATTTGATATGGTAACCATTAGGTCAGCTTTGATTTTTACTCATCTAAGCCCTTACAGCTGGTTGGTCATTTGAAGGTGATTCAGATAAGTTGATATGCATTTATCACACCTTAGGTTATGAATACGACCACAAACTGTTTTGACCAACAAATGGAGCTAGATATTAAAGAAATTTAGATTTGTTTCCCTATCTAGTTTCACATATTATGTAGCAGGGCATCACAATAATTATTACTATTTTTATTGTAATATTATTGTGGGTCCTTTTATTTCTGTTGGCTTGATTTTTGAAACTTGGAAGTTGAAACCAGAAGTGTATTATGTATATATTCACATACAGGTTTGGGTAATAAAATCCAGATCTGGTCTCATATTGTTTCTTGTCGGTTATTTTGGGATTTATTACCTACACATCTACCTTGGACAAATAGAAACACACAGGTACACACTTCACTGAGTCACTATTTGAAATTTTCACCGTGTAATTGAAATATAAGGATCCACATATTATGGACAAAGCCTCTAATACAAGCATGCATTGATGTGTAGCAGCATGGAGTGTCTCACCTGATGGGTGTAACAAGCATTTTTTATGTGGCTTCTGCTTCTTTTTTGTATGCATACATTTCAATTAAGTTTTGATTGTATTTCTTCATTTAGTTTTACTATATTTTGAAACAGTTTCTTCACTGTCATTCAATCTTATGTACATTGGCCTGCCAATGCAGTTGCCAATGAGCTCTAGCACAAGTGGTACCTTCTTCCCCTATAAGTATTAGGTGGAGGGCGAGGTTGCAGGTTCAAGACCCACTGGGTGTGTAACTTACCAATCAAAAAAGGAAAAAAACAGGCCTGCCTATGTAGTCTAGATGAACTGTGATGGAAACTATCAAAATATGTGTCATTTGACCTAAGACTCAAACAACTGTGCTGCGTTACCTATTTGTGAAAGTTCAAAAACGTGTATAAACACCTTTGAACGTTTAGACCCCCAAATTACAACTTAATCAATTCAAGCAATATGTCAAACAACTAGTGTGCGGAAACTTAACATAAGCTATAAAATGGAATTGGTAAAAACTATCTAAGCCGAAACAAAACACAATCCACAACAGATAATAAAAAGGCAAAGATAGAGAGGAAGGAAGATGCAAACACAAAGACAACACGCGATGTGTTATCGAAGAGGAAACCGAAGCCCTTGGCGTAAAACCTCTCCGCCGCCCTCCAAGCGGTAAACAATCCACTAGAAAATACAGTTGGGATACATGGACAACAATAGACCCTCCAAGCCTAATCTACCCAGTGCACCTAAGCCCTCCAAGCTTCTTGCTCCAACGAGGTTGCGCCGAACCTTTTTCTTTTCTAGCTTCCCGGATTCCGCTACTAGACTGTAGCATCAACCAATGAAGATTGGTTCCTTCCTAACTGCTTCCCAGAAATCCAAACAGCTCTCTCACAGTAATGATAATGGTGAGAATCAGGTTTGGTATAATGCCTCTCAAGGATTTGACAATGGAGAGGAAGAGAGTTGAGGAATTTGAAGAGACTCTAATGTATAGATTGTGGGTGAATCAATCTTGTTTTTCTTTAGGGTTTCTCTCTCAAAATTCTCTCTGGAAGCTCTCTTACAATTGTGGGTAAAAGGGGTATTTATACTGGAGTGGGAGACGAATGTGAAACGTCAGATTTTACAAAACAGGGGTGGCTCACGGCTTGACCTCGCGGCTTGACTAAGTCGCGAGATCCAGTCACAAGATAACCGTATGGCCAGTTGTCCTGTTTTGTCCTGTAGTGCTCCAGCTTGCATGACTGTTCACCTTCCAGCATGCTTGGCACGTGTGCTGCGTCTGGCGGCTTGCAGCCGCGAGTCACCCGCGAGGCTAAGCCGTGAGTCTCTGTTTTCTTGCACACTCTTGAGCAATCTTCACTCTATCTCACTCACTATCCTTACATCAAACCCACCTAAATACAGGGTTACTAAATGCTGAATTACAAGCAAATTTGGCACGGAATAAAGCTCATTAGATGGTTGAATAAATTCAACCTTACAATCTCCCCCTTTGGCTATTCCGTGACAAAACCCTAAAACAGACTCTAGACTTAACATGTGAGTTGGGAACAGTTGAACAAAACTCACTCACACCTAACTCTAGAAGCTGTGAAGCACTTGAATCATATGAACATAATACTCCTGAAACACAACAATACACCATGATCATTGTAAGCAGAAAATCATAAAATGCATATGAAATAGGCAATATGTGATCAAGCAAAGATGGAGTTAAGAAACAAACCAAGACTTGATCAACCAAGTGAACATCACAAGGTAGTGATCACAGTGCTCATTCACACTTGGAATGAACACAAGGACATACAAGTTAACAAGCCCAAGGCAAGACACTTGTATGTTTAACACTTAACCAATGCATAATACACAAGGTATATGCATCTAGGAACAATCCTATAAGGGCACAAGAGTGACAGTACATAAATCAAAATGCAAGACATTTAGATTAAAGTACTGATTTCAACATAGCATAAAGGCTGCATTAAGCAAGGTATATACCATAAAGCCTACAAACTATGCATAAAACATTAACCCTAAAAGCTTACAAAAGCACATGGGTACAAACACAAAACATCCTGAATAACATCATCAAAATATATAAAAGATTAAACCAAGAGTATAAGTTATGAGTTAGAAACAACTATACACCAACACCACAGTGTATCAAACCCATATAAACATTAAATACCCAAAACATAAGCATATATAAACAAAGTCTCTGGTTTTGACAACTTTGACAACTCCCCCTCAACACATTACTCCCCCTTAAGAGCTGCTTTTCTGCTTCTCATCATCAATGTCATCAACAACAGAAAGAAACATCTCCCCCTTTTTGACCGGAATGGCCAAAGGGTCACTGTCCATGCTGGGTGGTGAAGCTGTCAAGTTTTGCAGACAAAACATCAATTTGGTCCTGCATGGCTCTTATCCTCTCAGAGTGCTCAGTCTGGACTCCTCTGATCCCATCAAGTCGTTCCAAAATGATTTGGAAAGCATCTGGAGGTGTATCTGAAGAAGTTGATGCTCTAGACCTTTTGCCACTCCTCCTGGGTGTTGAGGTTGATGCATGCCCTACTGCCTCTGCCTCAGTCTCCATTGGGACACCCTCTCCTTCATCACCTTCATCTTCTTCTCTTGGAAGCCTAACACTTATCCTTTTGCAGGTAAGCTTGTTAATTGCAGAGGGTGTGGACATGGGACTGATGTCTTGACGGATTGGAACACCCTTCCTTCTAAAAATCCTCATTAGCAAACTAGGAAAGATCAATTTTGGCCTAGAGGTTGTTCTTGTCAAATCCACAATGGTGTCATATATGTGGGAACTTCTGTCAATAAAATTCTTTTCTTTGAGATCCATCAGAAAAATTGCTCTTGCACAGTTGATTGTAGTCAACTTCTTTATGGGATAGAGGTTAAACATCATGATTATTGTTAGATACCTCATGTCCACTGGAAAGGCAGTGGTATTCAAACATTTCCCTTCTCTCTGCCCACCTATCCTTTGTTGAACTGTTTCAATAGAAACACTCCTATCCTTGTAATTGATAAATTCCTGATCTTCTAATCCTTCAAGCCCTAGCACATCATCAATGACATGTGCATCAAAAATGAATTCTTTACCTCTAACCCAGCAACTTAACTCATTCTCCCTTATCACAGCATTTGAATAAAACTCCCTAATCAGGGGTTCACACACTTCAGGGAGATCACTCAGAAGCTTTTCCCATCCTCTTCCTTCAAAACAGCTGGGGATAAAGGATTGTCTTAAGTCCTCCAAATCTACAAATCTTTCTTGAATAATTCCTGCTTTCAAGAAGATATCCTTGTATCTCTCAAAGTGTTGAACTGACCTAAACAGTTTAGAATCCATTTTCAATCTTTTGTCAGCCTTCTTTGCAGGAGTTTTCTTCTTCGGAGGTGAGCGAGCCATCTGTGAACAATCAGAAGAGGCCACAACAACATAGAACAATATATGTGTAGAACTAGTCAGTACCATGTAATTAACAAAGAGATGTTAGCCACACAGATGAACTTGAACACTTAAACAATAAGCTACTTAGATCAACCACATGGATAAACAAGCCTAAAATAGGAAACACAAGAACAACAGGGAGAATGCAGGGGAGAATAAAATCAGCAGATATAGAAACTATCCTAAAGGCAGATATATGTCATTGAGACATATAATGGAAAAATGATATGACTTATAATCAGCATTTTGAAACTAACAGATGCTCCCAACAGATTAACACAATAGAACATGCACATTCAGCACAGTAAAAAGTAAAACTCACAACCTCAAACGGAACATTTTGAAACAACTCAACAGCTCAAGTTCAGATAAAATAAAAGAAACACTTAGCTAAGCACAGGATGAAGACCAAAAAGGAAACAACTAAGATCAAATCAAACTCTAGCAACAGCATCCGCAAGCTAAGCATGAACATAGAGCAATATCCGAAACACAAACCCATCTCTAAAACATAAACAGATGCGAAAAATCAAGGGGAAAAACACAAAATCAAGTAGAAATGAGTTCAAAATTGAAAACCCATACCTGTGACTTGAAGAATTTGAGCAGAAAATATGCAACAATGGATATTGGAAATGGGAGCACGGAGTGTTTGGGAAGGAGATAGTTTTGAGAGAAGATGAACAGTCACAAATGTTCGAGGGAAAACTGAAAAATATTTAAAAACTGCCCCTATTTCTGCCAAACACGCATTTTTCGCAACTTGATTGAGTTGCCACAAAGTCGCCAGTTCAAGCCACCAAAACACTCGAGGACAAAAATTTGAAAAATTTTTCTAAGTGTTTTTCGCGACTGGAAGGTCTACCCGCGAGTGAGTCGCAAGCTGAGCCGCGAAAATCTCTGTGTAACCCTCGCGACTGGACCTTCCACTCGCGAACAAGTCGCCAAAAATGACCTGCGAAGACGCGACTGAGGCTCGCGACTTGACATACCCGCGACTGAGCCGCCAAAACAGGGCAAAACTGGATTTTTGAAATTTTCAGATTTTTTAAACAAAATACTTTCCAAAAACACCTAAAACACTCAAAAATCTTTTTGTGCTTGAATTAACAAAGATTGAGCATGTGAAAACACATTTCATCAAGTACAATCACACAAATGAATATGGCATTTATTGAACATAAATTTGTGTGTTGTGTGTGGATATCAACAATGAGATTGTCCTTAGTCTAATGTGAAGCTTTAATGATCAATTCAACCAAGGCATACACAATTAGCACTAGATCATGTGACCCATCTCAATTATAGAAATATGTATATATGACCTCCCACACAACTTGATAACATAACTTGGAGCTTTACATTTGACTCCACTTTCAAACATAACATTTGATCATTTTGATCTTTTGAGACAATCATCTCTCATTGTGAGAGTGATATATGACATTTCACTTTAAAGAACAAGCCTTTGGCTCTTTGAATAAACATTCACTTTAATATAAGGTCGCTTACCCTTTTTCCTAGTCGAATACTAGAATGTGCGACAGGCTTTTGCAGCTCAATATCTCTTTTCATTTGGAGATTTACATTTGGTGAGCTCTTTTTAGCAAAACAAAAATAAAGATTGGGAAGATATATAGACACAAGTCTATGCATGTCTCAAGATCAACAAAACCATTCACTAATCATTCATGATAAGTTTGAAGATCTATTTACAAAAATCGTATAGATTTCAAGATTTATCCCACAGAGATATGAGTGCAAAGAAACAAGCAATGCTCGAAAATGCACAAAGCCATTAGCACAAAGGTACAAGGCAAAACAAGTTTTGAGACAACAACTCAACAATGTCAATCAAACTTTTTGATTTTCTAATTTTTATGTGATTTTTGGATTTTTGTCACTAAAAGCAAAAAGATTGATAAAACAAAATTAAAAATATGCACAAGTAGACAAGCAAACAACCAACAGCAAAAACAGCAAGCAAACAAACAAACATCGTCACAAAGCATAGGAAGTATTAATGCATGGACATGTTGTAATGCTTATGCATGAGTACCCATTTTCACCCACACGTCACTTGCGTTTGGGGTGATTTCCTTATAGGATTGGATACGGGAGTTAGGGCTTTCAAACCTTCGTGAGAAGCTTTCCAAGCAGTTGGTGAATGCACCAATCATCTTCATCACGTTCATCATTCCGGGATCACCATTCTGATCTCTAGATTGATCACCTGCCCAATTTCTTCTATCATTTCTAGGTCCTCCTGACCTTTGAGGAGTTGCACTATTCTTTGCTCTCAGCTTTTGGCAATTTGGTCAAGTATGCCCTTGAAGTCCGCAATAATGACACACATAAGTTGCTCTAGGACCTCTTTGTGGTCGTGGACGTGACTTGGCACGAGATTCAGACCTGCCCACAGATTGATTACGGGGATTCAACATCTGTTGGTTCACCACATTCTTCTTCTCCTCCATCTTGAGCTTCTCTTCATTAAGGTCAACTACAACTGGATCTTTGGCCTTTACAAACTTCACTTCTTTAGTGACATTTCCAGATGAGCTACTTCCTCCGGTATATCCCAATCCTGATTTGTCTGAAAAGCTCTTTTGAGATGAAATAACATTATCTAGCTTCTTGGTGGTGACCCTCTCTATTTTAGCATTTGCTTGCACAACCTCATGCTCAAAAAATCTCACTTTTGTGTAAGTTTCGGACAGCTCACCATTCAGTGTTTCTATCTCACATTTGGCCTCCCTATATCGGATTAGGAGACTTTTGTAGTCCTCCTCTGTCTTCTTCATTTTTCTCACAGCAGCCTTGGCCACCCTTGTGTAGTCACTCGACTTCTCCAAGAGTGAGTTATAATTCTCTTGAAGATTTGCTATGCTTTCATCTTCTTTAGCATCTGATTCTTCAACAATTCCCAGTGATTCATCATCACTATGTTCTCCAAGGTCTCGCACAAGCAGATTCAACTCATCTGAAGACTCAACATGAGCAATAGTCATAAAAGCTGAATAGTTCCCCTCTCCATCACAGCTTTCTTCAGATTCTGAGTCAAATGAATCCGAGTCACTCAATGTCGTGGCATACACTTTGCCTTTTGATTTCAAATAATTCAGACATTCCTTCTTAAAGTGTCCATGCCCGTTACATTTGAAGCAAGTGACTCCTTGTGTAGGTTGGGATTCTTTTCCATCTTTCTTTTTGAATTCCTTTTTCTCCCTTCCAGAACTTTGGAATTTTCTTTTATCATCAAATTTGCCATTATTTTTGAATTTCAAGAACTTTCTGAAATTTTTGACAAGGTATGCAACATCTTTGTCAACCACATCTTTTCTCGATGAGTTTTGATCTTCCACTTTCTCATTAATGGTCTTAAGAGCAAGAGATTTACTCTTCCGTTGATTGGGCAGCGACATCTCATAAGTCTGCAGAGAACCAACCAGCTCCTGTACTTTGATGTCATCAAGGTCCTTGCTCTCTTCAATCGCTATCACTTTAGCATAAAAACTTTTCGGCAATGATCGAAGGATCTTCCTTACAATTTTTGAATCCTCCGTTTTCTCCCCCAAGTTGAACTTGCTGACAACCACCTCATTTAGCTTCCCATAGAAAGAGTTAAAAGACTCATCCTCACTCATTTTGAGCTCCTCAAACCGAGTGGCCAGCATTTGCAACTTGGTGTCTTTTACTTTCTTTGTGCCTTCATAGGTGGTTTCCAAAATCTCCCATGCTTCTTTGGCAACGGTAATGTGAGAAATCCTGTGAAATTCATCTGGAGACACACCACAGAAAATAGCATTGAGTGCTTTACTGTTAGCATTAGATGCAGCAAGTGTTGCCTTATCCCATGTGGATTTGGCTGCCTCAGGTCTGGTCCAACCAATCTCAACAGCATCCCAAACAGATTCATCAATAGAACACAGAAAAGCTCTCATGCGAACCTTCCAAAAAGCATAATTACTACCATCAAAATATGGAGGTGCATTTAGGGATTGAGACCGATCCATCTCAAAAGGGAGTCAAGGATCACACAATGGTAATGAAACCAATAGCAGTGTACCCGCTCTGATACCAATTGAAAGTTCAAAAATGTGTATAAACACCTTTGAAAATTTAGACCCCCAAATTACAACTTAACCAATTCAAGCAATATGTCAACAACTAGTGTGCGAAAACTTAACATATGCTATAAAATGGAATTGGTAAAAACTATCTAAGCTGAAACAAAACACAATCCACAGCAGATAATAAAAAGGCAAAGATAGAGAGGAAGGAAGATGCAAACACAAAAACAACACGCAATGTGTTATCGAAGAGGAAACCGAAGCCCTCAGCGTAAAACCTCTCCGCTGCCCTCCAAGCGGTAAACAATCCACTAGAAAATACAGTTGGGATACATGGACAACAATAGACCCTCCAAGCCTAATCTACCCAGTGCACCTAAGCCCTCCAAGCTTCTTGCTCCAATGAGGTTGCGCCGAACCTTTTTCTTTTCTAACTTCCCGGATTCCGCTACTAGACCGTAGCATCAATCAATGAAGATTGGTTCCTTCCTAACTGCTTCCCAGAAATCCAAACAGCTCTCTCACAATAATGATAATGGTGAGAATCAGGTTTGGTATAATGCCTCTCAAGGATTTGACAATGGAGAGGAAGAGAGTTGAGGAATTTGAAGAGACTCTAATGTATAGATTGTGGGTGAATCAATCTTGTTTTTCTTTAGGGTTTCTCTCTCAAAATTCTCTCTAGAAGCTCTCTTACAATCGTGGGTAAAAGGGGTATTTATACTGGAGTGGGAGAGGAATGTGAAACGTCAGGTTTTACAAAACAGGGGTGGCTCGCGGCTTGACTAAGTCACGAGATCCAGTCGCGAGATAACCGTATGGCCAGTTGTCCTGTTTTGTCCTGTAGTGCTCCAGCTTGCATGACTGTTCACCTTCCAGCATGCTTGGCACGTGTGCTTCGTCTGGCAGCTTGCAACCGCGAGTCACCCGCGAGGCCAAGCCGCAAGTCTCTGTTTTCTTGCACACTCTTGACCAATCTTCACTCTATCTCACTTACTACCCTTACATCAAACCCACCTAAATACAGGGTTACTAAATGCTGAATTACAAGCAAATTTGGCACGGAATAAAGCCAATTAGATGGTTGAATAAATTCAACCTTACAATTTGATTCTGTAATATGTTAAATCTGTAATTAGAAATGTGTTTTCCTCTACATAGAATATGTGGTTAAGCAGATCCCAGATTAGTTTTAACTATTTTTGCCCTCCTCATTCTCTACTTAATTTTATTTTGGGTTTTCAGTTTGAATTTCTATATAACTAAACGAAACAAATGAACAGAAAAGGACCAACAAATAAGCAGCACAAAGAATTGATATTTTCTAGCTACAAAAAATCAAAGTAACAACTGAATCATAAACAACAAACAACCCAAAACAGATCAATTTAACTTTAGTAGTGATTAGAAAGTTGGCTTTATTTGATAGCAGCATTAGAAACAAGCACAAAAATAAACACATACACTTCACTAAAAATGTGCATTCACATGAAAACAATTGAAAAAAATAATTGCAGTTCCAAACTTAACAAGATGGGGATGTATCATCTTTTTTGCTTCTTAGCACCTATAAAGACTGTAATTAAAAAAATAATAATAATAAAACACTAACCTTTGTTACCATAACATCAAAACCACAAAGAACAGAATTCATATTGAAAAGGAAAGCTTGGGAACCAAAAAAATCACATATGAAACGGAAAATTATACAATACTCCGGGGACCAGGTGTAGCAAACTATACGATACCCCAAATGAAACATGTACTTGAATGTATTAAAAGGAAACTAGCTGTTCCTTTAAAAAGAATTAGGAAAATGCTAAATCTACTATACAAATTATCAGATCAACAACTTAATAACTTTCTTAATTTATTTGTTGTGTTCTGTTTAAAATACAACAACCCAGTTTGTAAGAACTATGTATTTTGTTTTGGGATCATGACAATCTAAATTTTACAAAGCAGAGGAGACAAAAAAACACACACACACACACACACACAAGTACAGCATTCCAGAGGCATTTAAGAACAACAACAGAGAAGCTGAATAGACCCAGTAGAGTCACACCATCATAGAACAATTTTTTCACACAAAAATAAATAAATAAATAAATCACAAACAGAGAGAGAGTTTTCCTTTACCTTTTTAGCAAAGACACTGGAATCGTTGATGGGTATTTAGAACTTACTGTTTGCAGAGATACTGGCTTTGCAATCTCTGAAATCGTCAAAAAAAAAAAAATAATAAGCATACCTGAGAAAGCCCTTACCCACCCATTAATTAAAATTACTTAATTAACCACAAAAAAAAAAAAAAAAAATCTTTACCTGAGAAAGTGAAGGGTTTACAGTGCCATCGACCAATCTCAACAGCTCTTGAATTTCCTCTAAATCCCTAGCCGCTATTCAAAAACCAAACAAATAATCAAACCAAAATAATAATAATAACAACAAAGAATCAAAGAGAAATAGAGAATTAGACCGAGTGAGAGATAGACAGAGCGAAGAATTTCTCGCGAAGCGTCAATCGGTGCCAAGATGAACCTTAAGGACTTCCTCTTTTGCTCTTTTGACCAGTCTTTCGGTCCTGCGGTGTACCAAACAAGAAATTAGGGTTTCGATAACAATAAACAGAAAAAAGAAATAGGAATCGATGAATGCAAAAGAGTTGTGGGTACCTAGATTAGAGAGATCTCGGTAAGGGTTTTTGATGAGGAGCAATTCGCCTCCTGTGGTGGCAGTGCCGGTTTGAGGTGATGAGATCAGGTAGCTTAAGCCATGGGTTTCTGTCAAGAGAGTTCGAATGAGATAGCAAAACGAGGGAAGGTTCTAGATTAGGGGCATGAATCGTTAGGGTTAGAAATGATAAGAGAAATGGGTCGGGCTAGACCTGATCCATTTGTTTTTGGACCTAACTAGGCTCGATTTTTGGGTGGTGGTGGTGGCTGTGGTTGGGGGTTGGGAGGTGGTGGTGGTGGTGGCTGTGGCTGTGGGTTTGTGGGTAGCGGTAGAGATGAGACAGTGAGGAGATTTTCGGTGTCTGAGAGAAAGAGAGAGAGTGTGGGAGACTAGCTAAAAACGAAAAGGCGCCAAAAATGAACAGGGACAAAAAAAATAGAGGGAAAATTTAGGTCCAGGTGGGGGAAATGTAAGGGCCTATTGTGGCGGGTTAATGACCCGCCGCTATATCTAAGCTTGGGGCCGCTGAAACAGGTATATTACGGCGGGTCATTGGCCCGCCGCTGTAGCGCGCCGCAATAGATCTCCTGTACAGCGGCTGGCCCAAAACACGCCGCAATAAGGCGACCTATAGCGGCTGTTTTGGCACCCGCCGCAATAGGTCCGCCATAACTGCTTGATTTTCTTGTAGTGAAAACAGTGTAGAAAATAAATGTAGTGAATAGTACATAATTTTATGTAGAAATTAGTATAGAAGAATAATGTTTTGAAAAACATATCTTTTTAACTAATTGAATCTATGAATCGAGCTTTAATCAACAAAAAAAAAAAAAAAAAAATCCTAGATCTAGGATACAAGAGCTTGTGATTCTACTATTTTAAATTAAAAGTGTGGAAACACATTTGTAATTAGGAGAAATCCTAATTTTAAACATGCAAACATACTATTTGAATAAAAAAAACCCTAGAAATAAAAAACTTTGAAAAATTAAGCAAAACTTAGATCTAGCATGATAAACAAATAAGAATTAACTAAGAACGTGAGAATAAAGTATGCTTGAATCTAAAAGCTAGGGTATTAAAAATGAAGAGGTTTAGAAACCTTACATGCGATTATATCTAGGACCAAAGCGATGTAATTTTTAGTTATTATAAAAAAATGTACAATTTCAATTCAACGATAAAAGTGATGCATCTTTTCAATTTTTATTTTTATTTTTTTATAAAAATTTTCCAATTAAATAAGTGATGACTTCATTGTAAAACCTTTGACTTTGGAGAGATGATAAAAATAGCTCCAACATGACTCAATCCAATCCATTCATAAGGGTTATGCCAAAACCTATTGAGGGTTTGAGTCGGGCCATGGTCTCTCACATATAATAGTTCAGTTTTTACTAGCAAAACATTCTATTTTAATAATGATTCCTATTAGTTTACACAATCTATGGAGTATATTGCATCAACAAACCTCAAGGGAAATAGTGTCATTTTGTCCATAGTTTGGGCAAGAATCAATTTTTTTTTTCAAGAAAAGGAAAAATCCATTAGTTAGAGGGATTTAACTTAACTGTTACA
Organism: Quercus robur; assembly: GCF_932294415.1. NCBI lineage: Eukaryota > Viridiplantae > Streptophyta > Magnoliopsida > Fagales > Fagaceae > Quercus > Quercus robur. Next base: position 11,730,605 of record NC_065543.1, on the reverse strand, counting down.
TTTATACAAGCCTCAATAGAGAATTTTCATTTCAATAAACCTCAAAGGAGGGTTGTGTAATTTATCCCATCTATATATATATATATATATATATATATATATTAATAGACAAAACTGAGAGAAAATCTAATTAAATTTCAAATTGAAATTCGTTAAAGTCTAATTTTGATCCACTTGTCCCATCTAATTTAAATTTTAAATTTTTGTGCCAAGTAAATTAATTCAGTATAAAAATTGGATTTCAGTTTGAGTTAATTTTGTGTCATGTGTCACATCTTATTTATGTTTTTTAATTTTTGTGTCATATGAGTCAATTTAGTGTAGAAAACGAGGACTCTAATATAAATAAACTATAAAAACATAATCATACAACTGAAAACAATTCAAAGTTATAAGTCATTTATGTAATATATCATAACTATATACGGTCCATTACTAATTATGTTATATATATGTTTTAAACCAAATTTTAAAGAAAATTCAATTAGAATCAAAATTGGATTTTGCTTTTGTTAGCTTTCTATACAAATTAAATTGTTTAGATTTTTGCTATTATTTTTCTCTAAATAAATGAGCATAATTTTATACAGTTTCTATTAAGATATTTTGTATGCGAAGATATTGAACGTAACAAATTGTAACTGAGTTGAACGATTCTATGTACCTATCCCAATTCAATTTAGAAGATACTATTTGACCAATTTATTATTTTATTTTGTGTTGCATTTAGTAGAATTTCACATACAATAATCGTGAATTGATATTGTATATATGTAGTATCTAATAGTGATTTTCAAAATTATATACATAATAACAAATTAATGGGAAACTTGGTGAAATCAATATCATGAAAATTGCAAGGTAAAACTATTTCAGACCTCCAAATTTCCTTGTCAAACTATGTACTATATGTTTAATAACTCAAGCAAATATCTATAGCATCACTACAATTCATTATTTATGTAAGTGAGCATGGGTTACGTACAAGTTAGTTATATATTCAAAATAGTTCTGTATGTGTCTATGCTCTCAGGCAAAATGGGTTGAGCTCGGTAATGATACCAAGGCCTAGAGTGTTGGTTGATTCCATTAAAAGGTTGGCTAAGAAGTTAAGCTGGGCCAAAATCAAGCCCATGCCCAATGCAACCATCCCTCTCAGTTTCATTAAGGCTTCGCTTGGGAGGAGGGAATGAAATAGAATGGAAAGGAATGAAAAGAATTATTTTAGAATATTCTTCCCTTCGGGAGTTTTAATGGAGGGAATGTAAAGCCTATTCCCTTGTTTGGGAGTTTAAGTAAGAGAGAATGGAATGGGTAGGAGGGAACACTCATTCCTCTCTATTTCCTTAAAACCTCAAATTTTCATCCCCCCAAAATTGGGGGGAATTGGAGGGAATGAAATTAGATTTAATGATTTTTTTCCTAAAACTCCCAAAATACCCCTATATATTCAACTCTTTATTTTAAAATAAAGGTCTAATAATAATATTGTCATAAAATGATTCCATTTCATTCCCTCCATGATGCTCCTAAACAAGATGACTTACATTCCATTCATTTTCATTCATTTCCATTCCTTTATTTTAAAACATCCAATCAAGGTTACTTAATTTCATTCCATTCCTTTCCCTTACTTAAATACATTTTATTCCATTCCATTCCCTTATTATTATTATTCCATTCCATTCCCTTATGAATTCCCAAGCGAAGCCTAAGTCAACAACCAACCTTGCCATTTTTTTTGACAAATGGGTATGAAACCAAACCCACTACTTAAAGAAAGATACGAGGAAATATATAGCCCATAAATAACCAAGTTCAACTTTGTTTACTTAAGAGAAGGTCAACTTGATTCTAACAGGAAAAAAGAACAAAGGAAGTTCATAGAATATTTAAGCAACGATGTCACATTCCTGTTATAACTTATTGATACAACAATCGTTTACAATGGAAAGAAATGCCAGGAAACAAAATAATTTATTTGTGCAGTGGATAATATACCGGCTAATATTAGTTTTAAAGAATGTCTCCCCATTCTTAGCCCAAAATCATGAAGAAAATTAAAATGACCTCAATTTTAAAGCGTCTTGGTAGCTTATGAAGGGGGTGACACGGGATACCCTACATCACTTCTTCGTCCCATACCTTAATAACTTGCGAGAAACAACAGCTTCTTCCAAAGAGGGTGGCAGAGGAGGCTCTTCAGGATTTGGACCTGAAGGAACATCATGCTTAATCTCATAATTCAGAGAACCAAAATCATTAGAAACAATAGCTTCTTCCAAAGAGGGTGGCAGAGGAGGCTCTTCAGGATTTGGACCTGAAGGAACATCATGCTTAATCTGATAATTCAGAGAACCAAAATCATTAGAAACAATAGCTTCTTCCAAAGAGGGTGGCAGAGGAGGCTCTTCAGGATTTGGACCTGAAGGAACTTCATGCTTAATCTCATAATTCAGAGAACCAAAATCATTAGAAACAATAGCTTCTTCCAAGGGGGTTGGCAAAGGAGGCTCTTCAGGATTTGGACCTGAAGGAACTACCCTCTTAATCTCATATTTTAGAGAACCAAAATCACCATAAGCAAAAGATAGTGTGAGAAGAGTGAATATTATGAACAAAGAAACCTTGAAGGAATCCATTGTATTACACAAGCTCTCAATGTTTGTAATAATAACAACATCTTGTTCTTATATAATGGTAATTTAGGGTATCTCGTGTGAGATATGTTTTTCTTCTTCAAAAAGAAAACAAGGCATGTGATTTTACTATGGTACGTTGAAAGGCTATAATAAATTATATATTTCCTTTTTTATATATATTTAATAGGTTTTTTTTTTGAGAAAGATATTTAATAGGATTTAAACATATGATAAGTTGAATGGTTATAATTAGATTAATATATTTCCTTATTTATATATATTTAATAGGATTTATACATATGGTAACTTCTTCATGATTGAAAATTTATACTAATAAATAACAAAGAGCAATGATAGCTCATATCTCTTAGTATTTCTAATTGAGACATCCATGAATCCCCCCTCTGGTTGTAATAATTGAATTTATTAACAAAAAAAAATTAAGAAAATATATAATCAATAATTTTTTTTGATAGATTTGATAATTGATTCATAATAATTATTATTTATAATTAAATCAAGACATTAATTGCTTAGCTAAAACTTTTTTTCGATCCTAAACTTATCACGAAGTTTGTTTTTCATCCTTAAACTTCTAAAAGTTCATTTTCTATTTTTTAAACTTTTGAAAACTTTTCAATTTTTGTTCTTCCATCAACATCCGTTAAATTTTATCTGGACAAAATTTATTTACAAAATTAGTTGTAGCCTATGACTGCAATTTCACTCAATATTTTTTTATTGGAGATGAATTTTGACAAATCCACTATTAGATTATATTTTCTTCTTATATCCTCCATGCTTGCAAAATTTCTAGAAAATCAAAGATTAATAGCTAAGTCATCAATAAATTGTTTAAATTACAAAAAACTTGTAATTTATAGTAATATTCGATTGATAAAAAATTTGAAAGGTGTATTAAGAGCGTAAAAAATATCTAATCCAATAGTAAAATTTTCAAAATATATCGTAATATTAATGATATTAAGTAAAGTCATAATTTTATACTACAACCAAATTTATAGCTAAATTTTGTCCATTTTATCTTACATGTACTAACAAAACACTGAGGTGGTAGATTTTTAGTATTTTGTTTTTTTAGTGCAGTTAGTTTTTTAGCATTAAATAATCTAATATAAAACACTCATTTTTTTTTAAAAAAAGGACACATGGCATCCAATAATTGGTCATTACAATTTTCCATAGTCTCTTTTTTTTTTTTTTAATAGTCTTGCTCCTTCGAAAGAAAATCCTTACTTTTCACTATTTTTTGGGTTTGTTTGTTTGTTTGTTTGTTTTTTTTTTTTTTGGCTGATGAGAAATTGTGAGAAAATGTGGTTTCTTTTTGGAAGGAGATGAAGAAGCAAGATTATGTTAGTAATGACTTATAATTTGGTTAAAGTCAGATTATATAATGCTATAAATATACCACCTAAGTATTCTATTGCGACACATTAGATACACCTTAATGAACCTTAAGAAAATGATAGGAACTAGAACACTTTTAAAAGTTCAGAAGGAAAATGAATTTTTTTTTTTAATTTTTTAATTTTTAAGTTTAGGGACTAAAAACAAACATCGTGAAAAGTTTAGGGACGATAATAATATTTTGCAAAATCTTCACGTAACCCTTTTTTAAGTATTGGAATACTCTCTAATAATCTTACACTTTTGTAAATATGATCGATGACAAGAATTTTAACCAGTTGACCTAACTCAAACTCAGAAATAAAGATATTATTTGACTAGATTAAATGATAGGAATAAGTTTTGCAAAATCTTTGTGTAGCTCTTTTTTAAATAAATAGCTAATGTCCCACATGATTCATAGTTCATTTTTTTGAATAATTTTGTAGGAAATTTTCGTAAGACCCATGTATGGTATTTATTATGCATTATTTGGAGAATAATTTTAATTTTAGAGTAGTGATAGGGTTACAACAATTTTTACTACATTAACTTTATAAATTGATGTGTCACTAGTCACAAAGAGACAATTCAAATATTTATTTTTTAGATGGCTAAAGTATATCAATCACTTTTATTGACACATCAATATGTAAGTTTTATGTAGCAAAACTTGTAGTATATTTAGCATTACATTTAATTATAAAGAGTGGAAATGCACATTGTTATAAGTAATATTGTTAAGAATGACAAGTGTTCAAATTTTTTCACTAATTTAAGCATACAATTATTTTTATATTCTTAATTTTATGTTATTAATTTTTGTTGTTATCTTTTGTGGATTTTTTTCGTTGTTGCCAAAGCAATTGAATTCAGGCAAGAATGTCGTATTTCAAATTATTTTTTTCTTATATTAATCTTAGAAAAATAAGGCAACTATAGAATGGGTAAATTATCTTCAACCAGTATACAATGTGTCAATTTGGTCTCTAACGTTACACTTGGGTTAGTGTAGTTCCTAACATGTTGACGTGACTAACAATCAAAATAAAAAATTATTTTTATGCCACATGAGATGCCAAGTGTACTAACACATGGATTAAACTTAAAAAAAAAAAAAAAACTATTTTCCGGTTTCGACTTAAGAGAGAAAGAGTGCAATGTACACTCCATTGATAAAGGAAGAATGCTACAACATAAGGGTAGTGACGCTAGCAACCACAAGATTTTTTTTTAGAGCATTTTAACTTATGGCGTTTGTTCTTGATGATAACTATTTATCATTAGACCAAGATACCAATCGGTTTTTGGTATAATTAGGAATTGAATCCTATATCTTTTATTTAACCAACAGAAACTTTACCAATTGAGATAACTAGAACACACAATAACAACCACATGATCAGATCAACAACTTCAATATTACAGTTTCAACCAACTGCTACTAACTAAGAAGCATTGATAATAATGATAGGAGATTATGGGTGAAAACTCAAAAGCAAAGAGAGTGGTGTTGCCATTGGTTTTGTGTGCTATATATGCTCATGGTCATAACTAGTTGAATGTCACATAAAAATAAAATTGTTATTTTAGCCTTTAGTTATGTTAACATTTTTCTTTTTTCATTTCTCATTTCATGACAAAGACTATTTTAAAACAATACTAGAAGGTTAGAGACTAAACTGGCACTAATGAAATGTTAGAGACCAAATTGACACATGGTATAAAGGTCATAGGCCAAATACATAATTTACCCTTATAGAATAAGTTTGGAGTACTATAAATGTATACTCTCCCTCTTACATAACAGTAGCTCCTAGCCTCCCACTAATTCAATTCATGATGAAACCCACCATTCATTTGAGAATGGGAAGTATTCATTTATGGTAATCCTAGAATACATTTTAATTTTCCAAAAAAATAATCATACAAATTCATTATACACAAATAATTAGTGCACTAATTACAATAATTAACATACAAAATTAAATACACGCGCTATTATTTTTTTGATTATATGACACACATTTAGGCTACTACAGTGATGAATCATGTCATTAAAAGGATTTAGGAAATGTAAATTGTTAAGATTAGTATAATTGAAATATGAAAAATATTACTTTCATAAATTTATTAATATTTAATTATTTTGACTAGTTTAAGCAAACAATTATTTTTTAAATTTTGATTGAATGTGTTATTAAATTTATTTTTGCATTTTGTTAGTTTTTGTTTCAATCGATACTAAAGTGACTAAGGACATTCACATTAGTTTCCTAAAATATTTAGTTAAACTAAATAAAAAAAAACTCTTCTTTTGCTAGTTTAGTGATCTATTATTTTCATACACATATATCAACCTCAATACTTTGTCAACATTAAAATTTAATGTAGCGAGGATAGAGGCCCACTACAGGTAGAGATGAGACTATCATCCTTAGAAGCTTTAGTTAATTTAGTGAGGCTAATGTGTGCTTATTTTGGTTAAGTTTAGATAAATTTTTGCTGAAATATTAAATTGGTGAGACTGATGTGAATGCTCTAAGCACGAGGAAAATTTTCAAATTTCAAATCAATGTTTAAAAAAAAAAATAGTATCTCAAATAAATTTTATAAAGATACCATAGAAATTTATTTTCTAGAATTAAGTAGTGTGCCATCTATAGATAATTAATGCTTAGAAATAAATGCATTTACCCCTTCAGCACATAACAAGTAATATATTAATATTAATGCAAAGTTTTGAAAGGTGGAAGGCTAGAGCCTTGATGAGAAGAATTGTATTTTCTTCTTAAGTAAATAATCATTAAAATTTATCTGAGGTAAAAAATTAGTCCATCATTTATAAACAATTAATACATGATTTAAATGCATGTATTCTATTAATAATTTGTTTAATTACATATAGCACAAATTTATGCTACTATAGTGTTGGCTTATATATTTATTGTTAGAAATAAGGTCTACTTGGGCAATGTAAAGTTTACTATACATGAGTGATGTATACCATTCACTCCTTATCTTATTATTATTGTGCACATTAACGCAATCTTATCCCTTAAACCCAACAGTCATCCTAAGACTATATATATTTGGGAATGCTTTGATGTAATTTGTATAGAGTTAAGATATATCAACTTAAGATGGATGATGACTACTTTGATACAAGAATTTACATATGTAAGGACTCAATTCGTAACGACCCCAAAATGATATTAGGTTCGTGCGTTAAAAGGCCCAAACAATATAATTTGTAGAGCGTGGGTTTGAAAGGTTAGGCCTTGACCACCGGACGGTAGTTAATCAAGGTTTCCATAATGATTTGCACAAGGATGAACCTGACGTGTTTAATAATAATCTATTCCGATACGTCATGAGTGGCTCCGGTCCTTAGACCTTGTTCAAGGAACTTCATGTCCTTCTTATTCTCCTATTCAAATACCTGTCCCATCAGCCGCCTCCCCTTGCTTTTTGTTAGTTGTAATAACCGAAGCCACACTGTTCAGGAGTCTTTTCCCATTAATACGGCCAGGACGTTTGTGTGCGCATTCAGTGCGGAGGTGACGTATTTACCTTGAACCACCCCCACTCCGTACCCCATGTGGGTCCCAGTCTACTCGCCTCTTCTCTGGGGGCGCCTCGGAGGTTGCCTTTGGCGACATGCCACTCTTCCTTTTGAAGTTTTGGGATGCTGAGGACAGGATCATCCTCGGCTGCCTCTATAGGCTATTTGGTCTTTCCCTACTCGTTCTCGGCAACTAACCTCCTCGGCACGGGCCTTGGGCCCTAGTGGAAAGTGGGTCGGATCGTAAGTTCTCTAGCCCCACAATAGCCTCTCAAAATCCTGCTATTCGGCTCCTCGGACGGATAGGAGGGTTTTGATGACATCAGGCGTCTGTCAAGGCTTGTCAATCCTTGTCACCTATCGGTTCCCGAGACTCTTCGTCTGCCCGAGACATGTTCTTAGGGCCTTTGGAAGGTGAAACATGTCCTCATTAAATGCGGGCGGCTCTGTGCTTCTCACGTTCAACGGCGCAATAGAGATCTAACGGTGGAGATTTCCTTGCTTTTATGGGCGGGAAAATTTGTGCAGTTTACTTTCGATGGGAGGTATAAATGATATTTGGAACTGATTTGTCTCTTCACTTTTGCACTTAAGAGTTCTAGCGCATACACCCTGGGTTCCTCCAAACTTTTATCCAAATTCAAGTTTATGTCCAGCACAAAAAGCCTGTCCGAGGCACCTTTCCTCTTTTCTGTAAGTTTTTTGCCTTCACTAACTCGTGTTTTTTTTTTTTTTTTTTTTTTTCTGGGTTTATTTTTCTCTTGTTCCTTTCCTTCTCCCGTAGTTGGTTGAGTCTGTTTAGTAGTTCTTGGAGATGGTTAAAATGAGACTGAGGAAATTGGTTGATACTAAAGAGGCGATGGAAAAGTTCATCGCCGATTATAGAATTCCCCCCAACGTGAGTTTGAGGCACTGTAAGATGGGGGAGTGGCATCTTCTGAGAAGGACGGGCGAGTTGGTAATTCCTGTTCTCGCCTTCGTAGAAGGGGGGTATGAGAATCCCCATGGAGCCAGTAATGAAGAATTACCTTAGGCATTTCCGGTTAGCTCCCACCTAGTGCGCCACCAATATGTTTAGGATTCTGGGTTGTGTGGATGCCCTAAATGAGAAAATGGGGTTAAGACTAACCCATCATGACGTGAATTGGTGCTACAATCTCCAAAAATTAAAGGGTAAAATCTATTACATGAAGACCAGAGACGAAAAGGTTCGGCTAATTTAGTGCCTCCCTAACTCCAACAAGGGGTTGAACAAAGACTTTCTTATCGTATCTGGGGAATGGCATGACGGCATTCCATGTCCGTTGGTGGTGGGAGAACCAGGTGGGGTGTAGAGAACGGAAGGGTGCCAATCCTTTGTGCCATTTTAATTTGATGTGGTTCGGTTACTAACCATGTGCATGTCTTTTTTTTTTTTTTTTTTTTGCAGATCCAAACGCCCTTCACCGACACTTTCACTTAGTTAACTGGGTGGACTTGGAGACTCTTCTTCAAGCGGCAGTTTTTGTAAATGACGAGGATGGTCAAGTCAGAGCAGCTCACAAAATCTTAGGGTACGCTCCCCTTCAGAAGTCATTTGCCGACCCAAGGCACGTGATCAACGCTAGCCATCCTCGGCTTCCAAAAATTACCATAGTCGAATCAGGATTTTTAATCTCCGAAGGATCTTCTGTCCCAGAGGGCATCCCATTGGTGGATTCCTCCCCATCTCACCAAGCAACGGAGGGCGAAGGCGAGTTGGGTCAGTCCGAGGAGGGATTTGGGGCATTTGACCAAGCCGACCCATCCGAGGATCCTTCTGGTGATCTAGGTGACCCAGACCTGTCCGAAGCGAAACTGTTGTCAGTGGGAACATCCTCCCGAGCCGAGATGGGTCTGAAGAGAAAGCCCCCGACCAGCTTACTCGACCTCATCGAGGGTCAACCGGGGAAAGGTGCACAAGGAAAACCACAATCCAGTGTTCCAACTCCCCCGCCTCAGCCTCAGCCCATCCAGACTAGGTCCTCGTCTACTAAGTCGCAGCCATAGTCTCTTCATCCCCAACTTCCTGCTCTTCCTTAACCAGCTCTGCCTCCTCGGTCGGAGCCCACCGACTCAAAGAGAAAGAGGAGTCCCAAGGGGAAGGAGCCCATGGCAGGGGGAAAATTTAGGAGTCTTTTCAGGAGTCTTGTAAGGTTGAATTTATTCAACCATCTAATTGGCTTTATTCCGTGCCAAATTTGCTTGTAATTCAGCATTTAGTAACCCTGTATTTAGGTGGGTTTGTTGTAAGGGTAGTGAGTGAGATAGAGTGAAGATTGCTCAAGAGTGTGTAAGAAAACAGAGTGTCGCGGCTGGGACTCGCGGGTGGACTCGCGGCTGCAAGTCGCCAGAAGCTGCACACGTGCCAAGCATGCTGGAAGATGAACAGTCATGCTAGCTGGAGCACTACAGGACAAAACAGGACAACTGGCCATACGGTTAACTCGCGACTGGATCTCGCGACTTGGTCAAGCCGCGAGGTCAAGCCGCGAGCCACCCCTGTTTTGGAAAAACCTGACGTTTCACATTCCTCTTCACTCCAGTATAAATACCCTTTTAACCCACGATTGAAAGAGAGCTTCCAGAGAGAATTTTGAGAGAGAAACCCTAAAGAAAAACAAGATTGTTTCACACACAATCCTTACCTTAGAGTCTCATCAAATTCCCTCACTCTCTTCCTCTCCATTGTTAAATCCTTGAGAGGCATTATACCAAACCTGGTTCTCACCATTATCATCTCTGTGAGACAGTCGTTTGGAGTTCTGGGAAGCAGTTAGGAAGGAGCCAATCTTCATTGGTTGATGCTACGGTCTAGTAGCGGAATCCGGAAATCTAGAAAAGAAAAAGGTTCAGCGCAACCTCGTTGGAGCAAGAAGCTTGGAGGGCTTAGGTGCACTGGGTAGATTAGGCTTGGAGGGTCTATTGCTGTCCTTGTATCCCAACTGTATTTTCTAGTGGATTGATTATCGCTTGGAGGGCGGCGGAGAGGTTTTTCGCTGAGGTCTTCGGTTTCCTCTTCGATAACACATCGGGTGTTATCTCTGTGTTTGCATCTTCCTTCCTCTCTATCTCTGCCTTTACATTATCTGCTGTGGTTTATTTTGTTATGGCTTAGATAGTTGTTTAACCAATTTCATATCATAGCATATGTTAAGTTTCCGCACACTTGTTGTTTGACATATTGCTTGTGTTGGTTAAGTTGGTTTTTGGGGGTCTAAACGTTCAAAAGTGTTTTTGTACACGTTTTTGAACTTTCAAGTCTTTTCCCATTAATATGGTCAGGACGTTTGTGGGCGCATTCAGTGCGGAGGTGACATATTTACCTTGAACCACCCCCACTTCGTACCCCCATGTGGGTCCCAGTCTACTCGCTTCTTCCTCTGGGGGCGCTTTGGAGGTTGCCTTTGGCGACATGCCACTCTTCCTTTTGAAGTTTTGGGATGCCGAGGACAAGATCATCATCGGCTGCCTCTATAGGCTATTTGGTCTTTCCCTACTCGTCCTCGACAACTAACCTCCTCGGCACGGGCCCTGGGCCCTAGTGGAAAGTGGGCCGGGTCGTAAGTTCTCTAGCCCCACAACATATATTTTCCTTATTTCTTCTTACTCTGTTTTATATATTTCCTTTATTTTATAACATACTTAAGGAAGAATGTGACATTTCAAATCAATTTTTTTTATTTTTTTCTTTTATGATAAGTATCAAATAAAGTCTTTATTATATAAATTTTATAAAATAACCATATAAATATCTTTTATAAAAATAATTGGTGCACCATGCATAGATTATTAATATTTGAAAATAAATGTATTTACCCCATTAATACATGACAAATATTTAATACTTTGATATAATGCAAAATGAAGATAATCCTCCATAATTCTTAGGCGGAAATAATCATAAACATTCATTTTACATAAATAACTAGTGCATCACTCCTAAATAATCAATTCATGAAAATAAATGTATTTACTACTATATTACTTTTTTTGAGAAAATGCTCTATTGATACTTTGTCTAATTACATAGTACAAATTTAAGCTATTATGTTTTCTCAAAAAAAAGAAAAAAAAAACCTACTATAATGTTGGTTCATATATATATATATATATTACATGTCATTAAAAGATTTAAGAAATGTAAATTGTTAATATTAATAGAACTTTTCCCCCTAAAATAAAAAAGAATTTTAAATACATACTAGATTGTAATCTATGTTTATGCACAGATGTATTCAACGATAGTAATGCTGGAATATTAGTAGACCTATTCTGTCCAAAATGGAAATGGACTAAGGTTATGAACTTATAATTTGACTTAGTCTTTCTTATGTGAATGAAGTGATCATGTGGACTTTCACGGTAAGTAATATAAATGGATCACTTTGCTCATGTCGGACAACCTCTTCAAAACCATTTTGTGGATTCCTCCCAAAACATTAATTGCAAGTACATATAAAACCTAAGTTATGATTTTGATTAAAAAAATTAGCTTTAACATGAAAAGAGCTTGAATATCACCAATACCACAAAATTTACTTCCAATTGATGGGAAAAAAAATGAACTTTAAGTTGAAAAGTAATACGACATCATTAACAACACAAACACACTTATAATTTAATGGAGAGAAAAAATGTTAAACTTGAAAACTATTTGAATATCATCAGCTACACAAAACTCAATTCTGATTTGATGAAAGAAATTAACTTCAACACGAAAAGTGTTTCAATATCATCAATTACACAAAAATATCCAATTCAAAATATAATGAAAACAACCATAAACTTTAAGTTGAAAAGTGTTTCTAATTTTCTATATTATCAACTAAAAATAAATTCCACTTACAATTTGATAAAGAAATTAACTTTTAACTCGAAAAGTGTTTGAATATCATCAACTACACAAAACTCACCTAAATAGCTGGTCGTAACTCCTCAATTTTGGCATCAAAAGTAAGAAAATTAATTTAATGCAAAATGGATGAACTCTAGAACTAAGGAAGGAGAGGGAAAAAGGATAACAAATTATAAAGTGAACCTAAAGGGTTTTCTAGGGATTATAGAGCAAATCTCTTTGCTTTTCTTACCAAATAACTCACTTGTCACAAGAATTAAAAAAAATTTAACCTAGACGCATGGTGCATAATTGGACTTCAATTGTAAAATCTACTTGGATTTTCTCTCAGATCTGACTTAAAATATACACTAGTGTGTAATTCCATGCATATGCTCATGTACAATTTAAAACATTCACAATTACATGATTGAAATTTTACCATTTTTTGAGAAGAGGTTAGAATTATACACGATATTAGATTTAGACTCTTTGATTTTTGCATCCAATAATTCACTTGCCATAAAAATAAAAAAGAAAAAAGATAGACACATAGCATAAAATTGAACACCAATTGAAATTCAATTTAGAATTTAATTGGATTTGTACTCTTCAATTTTTATACTCAACTAGTATGTAACTCGTGCTTATGCACAAGAATAATGAATTGTAGTGATGCTATTATTGTTAGTTTGAGTTATAAAATATATAGAACATTAGTTCAACTAGGACATTTGGATGTCGTAAAATGATTTTTTTTTTTTGTTGCAATTTTAATGATATTGGTTATGCGAAGTTTCTCATTGCACTGCTATTATGTATATAATTTTGAAAATCATTATTGGACACTACATATACAATATTAATTTACTATCACTGTCCGTGAAATTCTATTGAATCTAATACAAAATAAAATAATAAATTGGTTCAATAGTATCTCCTAAATTGAATGGGGATAGGGGCATGGAATCCTTTAGTTCAATTACAGTTTGTTACGTTCATAAAAAATATATAAATAGAAACAGTATAAAAAATATACTCATTAGTTCGAAAAAAAAAAATTAACAGCAAAAATCTAAATAATTTAATTTGTATGAAAAGCTAACAAAGGCAGAATTTAATTTTGATTCTGATCAAATTTTCTCTAAACTTTAGTTTTAAATATATATATATATATATATTACCTAAGTTTATTTATATTGGACCCCTTGTTTTCTACATAGAATTAACTCACTTGGCACAACAATTAAAAAAATTTAAATTAGATGAGACACATGGCGCAAAATTAGACTTAATTGAATTCTAATTTGAAATCTAATTAGATTTTCTCCCAGTTTTGTCTGTTAATATATATATATATATATATATATATAGAGAGAGAGAGAGAGAGAGAGAGAGAGAGAGAGAGAGAGAGAGAGTAGTATGTAACATGTGCTTACACATATGAATGATGAATTGCAGTTGTGCTATTGATGTTAGTTTGAGTTATTAAATATATAAGACATTAGTTCGACCAAGACATTTAGAGGTACCAAAATAATTTTTCCTTGCAATTTTAATGAGATTGGTTATGCCAAGTTTTTCATTATACTGTTGTTATGTATATAATTTTGAAAATCACTATTGGAGACTACATATACAATATCAATTCACTATCAATATCCATGAAATTCTATTAAGTACAACACAAAATAAAATAATAAATTAGTTCAATAGTATCTCCTAAATTTAATGGGGATAGGTGCATGGAATCATTTAGCTTAATTGCAGTTTGTTACGTTCATGATCTTCACAAACAAAATATCTAAAATAGAAATTGTATAAAAAAATATACTCATTAGTTCATAAAAGCAATAACAGCAAAAATATGAACAATTTAATTTGCATGAAAAGCTAACATTAATATATATTGGGGCCCATTTTAGAAGATTGGATGGTGGGTGGGGCTCATTTTAGGAGTATATATTGAAGCTTCTTTGATAATTGTTAATGGTTAATACATTAACAATGGGTCAGCTAGTAGTAAGATCGAGGTGGTCTTAGAGCATCTATTGGTCATTAATTTTAAGAAACTTTTTTATGAGAAATTGAAAAAACTGTATCGACTATGAGAAATTGGCCCAAATAGCCCAAACTATGAGAAATGGGACAGGATCCAAGTATTAACTTTTAAAGGAAAAAGTAAAAAATTGAAGTACTCAGAAACCTGAAGAAATGAACAAAAATTCCCACAAAATGACCCAACACTGACTACACTCTAGCCAGACCTGCTAGAACATTTCCTAATAAAATGTAAACCCCCTCTCTCTCTCTCTCTCTCTCTCTCTCTCTCTCTCTCTCTCTCTCTCTCTCTCCACCCCGATCCACCGTGGTTGGGCTCCAAGAAACTCAAAGTCTTATCGGCCCATCACTACTAATCAATATAAATTAGTTAAATTCCTCAAAACACTATTTTCCAACCGCACCCAAAAACACATGAAATTTTTTGTCCATCTCCATGTCAAATCTTCCTAGTCCCAACTCCACCTCCACCACTTTCCCTGTTAGACCCATTTTGCATCAAATTGTCATTGGACTTTATAGCACATGATTATCGTCTTAGTGGACTTAACAATCACATGATATATTGCCTAGGTTTTGCCTTAAAATTGTTGCAATAGTAACTTAAAAGTGATAAATCATTGCATCAACAATAATAAGTTACAATAACTTATAATTTTCAATTATAGTTAAGGCTTTAATGCATTTAGGATTTTTTTTTTTTTTTTTTGCAATAACTTAAAATAAAGAAATTGTATAAATTGATATCAATTATTTTTGCAATCTATTGCAACCAAAATTTTGAACTAATAGCTTATTGTAATAATTTGATATCAATTTTTTTTTACAATTTATTGCAATGACGAACACAATACTGCAACAAATATACCATTGCAATAGATATCATGTTATGTTTCCCAAAAACATGTGAATTTTTTTTGTAGAAGAGAAAGAAAGAATCTTCATCTCCATGTCGAATCTTCCCTAACTCCACTGCTTTCCCTGGCGGACCTATTTCACCTCCTTCTCCGGCAATGGAATTTTTACCCATTGATCCCACAAAACAAACCAAACGTAACACGTTGCGCATTAGCCCCATCGGCCCTGAAGAACCCAACACCAACTTGACCATTACCATTGCCATTTGGACGATCCTCATGTGTGTTTTAGTCATGGTTGCCTTTTGGTTAGGGTACTAGGCAAAGATGAAATTTATATCCATTGGTTCACCACCACCAACACTATCATCAGGTCCATCACCACCACTAGGAGCACCAGTAACAGTGCCACAGTGAGAGTAAGAGGTGGTGGTTTGCAAGTGTATGTGCACTTGTGAGAGAGAGAAAAGACCAAGTGGAGGTGAAGCTAAAAATTAGTTGCAATGTATTTTCATTGTGTGCGAGTCATAAAATTTATAAAATTCTAATGACTCTTTCTATGAACTATAATTAGAAAGCAAATTATGTATTGTTAATTTCATAGTTATAATATTATATATAAGTTGTGGATTTGTTAGTTTCATTTTCTAAATTTTCTGGTAAGGCTCTTGCCCCCCCTTGGATTTGATGTTATTTTAGTTGGTGTACGTCCAAGCTGTGCCTAACATGGGAAACATACCATTGGATGGTAGACTATAGATATCAGGTTATTGAAATGATATCTTTGTTGCAGTTTCGTGTTTATCATTATAATAGATTGTAAAAAAATTTAAATCAAAATATTGCCATAATAACTTTGTTGCAATAAGCTATTAGTTCAAAATTTTCGTTACAATAGATTGTATAAATAATTGATATCAATTTATACAATTTCTTCATTTTAAGTTATTGCAAATTTTTTTTTCCCAAATGTATTAAATCTTCTATTAGAATGAAAATTATAAGTTGTTGCAACTTATTATTTTTGATGTAATAATTTAACACTTTTAAGTTACTATTACAACAATTTTAAGGCAAAACCTAGAGCAATATTTTTAATGTGATTATTAAGTCCACTAAGATGATAATCATGTGCTATAAAGTCCATTATGATGATTTGATGCGAAGTGGATCTAGTAGGGAAAGTAGTGGAGTTAGGAATGGGAAGATTTGACATGGAGATGGACAAAAAATTTCACGTGTTTTTGGGTGCGGTTGGAAAACAGTGTTTCGAGGAATATAAATAATTTATATAAATTAGTGGCGATGGGTCGCTGAGACTCTAAGTTTCTTGGAGCCCAACCACGATGGATCGGGGTAGAGGTGGAGGTAGGCAAGCTAGTAGAGAGAGATCGAGAGGAAGGTCTGATGGAGAGAGATATATATATATATATATATATATATATATATATATTTACAGTTTATTAGAGAAGGATTTAGTAGGTCCGACTAGAGTGTAATCAGTGTTAGGTCATTTTGTGGGATTTCTATTCATTTCTTCAGGATTTGGGTCCTTTAATTTTTTGCATTTTCCTTTAAAAGTCGATACTTGGATCTTGCTCCATTTCTTGTAGTTTGGGCTATTTGGGCCCATTTCGACCCAATCATTCATCAAGTCTATGAACCATTGACAATTCCTAATCATGAAACAAAGGAATGATTAGGAATTTGATGGGTAACATTTTAGAAGCCTATGCTTCCAAAGTAGAATGACTCCATGAATATATGTTACAATGAAATCGTCACATGCAACAGCTTCTTCAATCAATCTTTTTCCTTCAATGACTTCTTGATTCAAGAAGTATTTGTATGTTCCCATTATGAGTAGTGCATGGGGATTCTTTGCTTCATAATTGAAAAAAATTAGTTTTTTTGCTTTGTCATCTAGTAGGACTGGATGACTAAAATATGGAGTGAGTCGAATTCTTTGGAGGACCAATTTGTTTTCTGTTAATTCGTTGAAGCTTTTGCAATTGATTAAGAAAAAGGAAAGAATTGAATTAATAGATTTCATAACTTATATAGAGGAAAGTAAATTAGTATATATACATTGAAAAAGTTGTTTTGTTATCCCGTAACTTGATATTTCCCAATAGTGTTGCTGAATCATTTTCCACCATTGAAAATATTTCCACCAATATGTCATTAGGAAGATTGGACGGTGGAGTGGGACCCATTTTAAAATTCCCCTCTTTAAATTGGATTTTTTTTGTGGTTCAAAAATACTCTAATTAATGAATGATAACTTTAAGGTCATAAATATCAAATAAAAAATTTCATTTTGAATTCAAAAAGATAATTCCTAAAATTTAGAATTTTTTTCCTTTACGTTCATCTTTTTATTCCCTCATATTTAGCCTATTTTTTGAATTCATTTTTCAACCGAATAAAAGTAAAACACCCCCAATTTAAAAAAAATAATAAAAAACTAACTCTTAAAATTTAGCCTTCTTTCCCCTCAAGTTCATCTTATTTTTTCTACCCAAAATTTTCTCTATATCACTACACCACTTTTAAACACACATTGAAAAAAAAAAAAAAAAAATTACAGTTACCAATTATCTCTAAAATTTATCATTTTTATTTGTTTGAAAAATAAAAATATATATATTTCCAAATTATAATAGATATAAATTATTCAACTTTATCCAAAAAAAATAGAAGAGCCTCTGTTGTGTGTGTATATATATTAATTAGATAAAAAAAAGATATTAAATTTATGCCAAATGGCTTATGAGTCACACTTCCCATCAAAAATAAAATGCCTATGACCATGAATGTGGCTTTATCGCACGTTGAATGGAGAGAGGAAATAATAAAAATGCGTCTGAAGGTAATCCACCACCTCAAAAAATTATCCTTCTAATCTTCATCTATCTCTCTCTCTCTCTCTCTCCGCAAACATATGCATCATTTTTGTGATTTTTTGGGTGATTATATTTGATATTTCTTTGGTACGAGAAAGAATAAATGGAGTTGTTCTTTGATACTTCATAAATCCAAAGGAAGAAGGAAAATTATTAAATACTTTGGAAGTACCATAAATGAGTACTCCTCTCTCTCACATGAATTGTGGGTCCCACTATAAATTTAATTAATGTGACCCACAGTTATGTGAAAGGAAGGAGTACGTATTTATGATATTTTGGGAGTACCCAATAATTACCTAAGGGAGAAATAACAAAAATTAACATAAGGAGCATTGGGTTTGAGACTTGAAACGTCTTAGTTTTGTCAAAAGTGACTATGTTTTGGCATTTTAATGGTTGAAGTTGAATGGATTGTTTTCAGTTTTTGAAGTGTTTTTTGAATTTTTGGTTTTTAAAGAGAATCGGACCGGATTAAGGTTTAGTTCCTGATGAATCGGTGGAACTTTAGTTTCCAATTGAACTAGCCAATTTGGTCTGATTTTTAAAGTCATGGTTGAGATGACAAATTATTTTTAATAAATGAGTAAAAAAGTGATTTAGCAGCAATGGTGTAGCCACTTGAGGACTGAAGAGGGCCTAGGCCCCTTTAAAATTTTTTAAAAACATTAAAAAACTTTTTTGTGTGGAAATATCCTAATAATTTGAAAATTTTTAAATAACCTTATCATTTTGCCCCCCAATACCTGATAATATATACATATATTTAAGAAAATCTACCACCATGCACCCTTGGCGCGATGGTCACTCTACAAGTATCAAGTACTTGTGGGGTGTGGGAGGCAAGAACTAGGGTTTAAGTCTCTAGAAGGGAGCTTCACACACATATATATTTAGATTAGGTTAGAGTGGAATTTTTATCTTGTATATATATATATATATATATATAAGTCTAAAAATAAACATAATTTTCATTTAAATAAAATACAATCCATAAATACATATGTCAACAAATTAAAATAATTAAACATTCAGCATCTTTAGAATGAACACATAGGTATTTAATAATTACCTTAAAAATAAAAGGGAAAAAAATTAAAATCTTCGTCCCAACACATCTAGGGCTTACTTGTAGAAAAATTGAAAAGTTAGAAACTTTGTTGATGTTCTGCACTACCAAGTCTCCCACACAATTGTAGAAACATTTTTCCTCACATAGGTGACTCTCTCTCTCTCTCTCTCTCTCTCTCTCTCTCTCTCTCTCTCTCTCTCTCTCTCTCTCTCTCTCTCTCTCTCTCTCTCTCTCTCTCTCTCTCTCCGTGTGTGTTTGCCTGACCTTTTTTTGTACAGAGGTCACAGGTGAAAGATTGAAGCTTTTGTTTATGCCATGGGCCCCTCATCCCTAGGTCCCCAAACTGTGTAGCAGTGCTCTATCTATGCCCCATAGCTGACCGGCTCTATCTATACCTTGATATCCATTGTTTTTAACTCTTTCCTAGGAACTATTTGCTTTGTTTTGATTTTTTTACTTTACTTTTCATTTTTTTTTTATATTCCTTATAATATATTATTTATTATAATAATAAATAATATATTATATACAATATATACTACTATATTAACATGTATTTAGTTGTTTTTTAATATATTGTTTTTATGCATTGACATTTGAATGATTGTTTGTCTTTTATTTAGCAATCTTTGGACTATTAGTATTTTTTTAGTATATTTTTTTAAAATCTCAGTCATTTTATTTAATGAGTGATAATTTAATTTGATAAATCTAGGTTCATGGGCAAGTTTAGTACTATTGACTCATTCTTCAAAAAAAAATGAAGTCGGTAATTCAGAAAATAGTACACTTTTGGGTTCTAATGTTGAAGCATCAACTTCCAATGAGTGTGCTTCCAAATCTCCAAGGATTGATCTTGAAAAACATCCTTCTAGATCGTTAGTGGTGAAAGTGGAACTTGAAGAGATTCATGTAAAATTTTCACCACTTAGTTCCAATAAAAAAAAAATTACATATGACCCCCTAAAGATAAATTCCTGGTTTTGCCATTATTTAGCAATGAACCAAAATAAAAATTAATAATTTTTTATATGCATAATTTTTTTTTTAATCCAATGCTATGAAAATTGTTTTACCGGTAGCATTTACTCTTAAAAATAGGGGGCTAACCTATACTGGTCCCCAGATCTCTAGAGTAACATATGGGTCAATCCACATCTCACATAAGTTTACCCTTATTTTAAGAGATTTTTTCCCCATGTTTGTTTTTTGTTTGTCTTCATAACACTTTAGAAACATGTTTCAATCTTTCCCTTTTTTTGTTCTTTCAAAAAATTTTTTTTTTTACTAAATTACAAATTGTATCATCTAACTTACCTAAAATTTAATTTAATTTCTCTAATTTAACTTTTGTTCAAATTCTCAAAAGAAAAAAACAATGGGTTAATCTCATATTAGAAAATGAGCGTGAGTTAAAGAGGTTTAAAGCATGTGCTGTGTATCCAAAATTTAGGTATTTTGGATATATATCACTGTCAGTTTCTTTAAGACATTCTCCCCTCTTTTTGTGTGTGTATGTTAAAATACTTAGTATTCTCCAAAAAAAAGTTTATAACTTTATTCAATTCAGGTCTATTGTTAATTTTCATCAAATTGCAACACTAATGAGTTTGATATATTTGGATTTTGAAATAATAAAATATTTTCCCACTATTATCTAAAAAGGTAATTAAAAAAGAAAAAAAAAAAGGGACAGGAGTATAATAGTGGGAGATGGTGATTCAATAAAGTGCTTCTAAATTTCATATATCTAAAATACCCAACTGGAGTTGCACAAAGAAAATAAGAACCCCATTAGAATTTAGAAAATAGAAACATATATCAAACACAGAAAAAAAAAATCGGAATCCGAATCCCAAAATTGAAGCAAAATATGGAATCTCCGACAAAGAAAATGAAGGAGCACCAACAATGGACGTCTAGAGACAATTGTTGGAGGCGACCGTAGTACTTCTCAGGTATGTGTTCCTCTATTTTCTTGCATGAAGCTAAAAGTAGTATGTTGGTTAGCAAAAGATAGTTCTATTATTATTTTTTAAATCTATGTGGACTTTGATTAAAAAAGCTCGGTCTTCTTCTACAGTAGGTATCGTCAAGTAGTTTTAAAAATAAAAATTGTTCATTTATAATTTAGTATCTATTTTTCAATCAATTTTATTAATATTATGGAAGTTTTTTCCAATCTACATATAATTAATTAGTAATTAAACTGTGCACGATATTAGTTAGGAAAATTACACCAACCTCACCTCACATGAGGTTTAATTAAATAACACTTCTCAAACATTTCAAGAAATGACGCTTCACCCTTGAGGCGTGTATAATTGAAATAGTTAAGTATTACAATTGGAATATTCTTGTATAAGTGAAATAGTTAAGTTTTTACTATCGGAATATTTCATTTTTAAATCGATTTTTATTTGTTTATACACACCTTGGGGGGGGGGGGGGGGACCTCAAGGAAAATAGTGTTATTCCATCCATTTTTTAGGTAAGAATCATTTTAAGAAAGGAATATTCCATCAGTTTAGAGAGATTGAACTTAACTATTACGTTGTACAAGCCTCAATAGAGGAGTATCATTTCTATAAATATCAATGACGGGTTTTGTAATTTATCCTATTAGTTATTTGTGCACAATATTGGAGGCAATTTCGTTGTTGAGCTAGAATACAAGTTTTCATTTCTGTTTTCTCTTCAATTTGGAGAGATGAATGTTTGGTGGGCTAGGGGAGAAAATGTCTAGGCCCCACCAAAAAAAATCCATCCATTCTCTCTTTACCAAACAAAACTCATACCTATTTTCTCTCTTTTATTTTTTATCGTCCTTATTCCACCTCCAAGCAAACAGACCTTAAGTGTAAAGCCTACCTTGTCACTTAAGAAAGAAAGATACGAGGAAATAAATAACCCATAAATAACTAAGATGAACGTTTTTTTTTTTTTTAATTGAATGTCAAATTTATTTATTTATTTTTTTGGGTAAGAATGTTAACTTGATTTTAAAAGGATGAAAGAACAAAGCAAGATCATAGAATATTTAAACAATATAGTCACAATCACTTTATTATTATCACTTATTGATGTAACATCCATGTTCTATGGCAAAATGCCTAGAAAATAAGTAGAAATAATTATAATTTATTTTCGTGGTTGGTAATATGTAGGCTAACATTATTTGGACAAAAGTCTCTCTCCATTCTTAGCCCGAAATTCCATGAAGCAAATTAAAGTGACCTAAATCTTGGAGCATCATGGCAACATATTGTTATTTTTGAAGGGGTGACTCGAGAGACTCTGTGCCACTAGGACCTAAAGGATGTTCCACAGGGGGTGTTGTGGGAGACTTAATAGGATTTGGGCCCTTTGGAACTGTCCTTTTGATCTCATAATTTAAAGAACCGAAATTGTTAGGTTCTAAGGAATTAGGAACTAATGTATTAGAATTTCAATGTGTAATGTTGGCAAACCATGATCAAAACATTTAGTCTAGATTTAGCCTGCTCAAAGTGTGTTTTTGTGTAAAGTTGGAATCGAGTGTATTGCAGGATTTATTGTGTAAATCTGCAAGGCTCGATCGATCGAAAATTAGACTCAATCAATCGAAGCTCGTGCAGATTGTTTTTCTATAGAATTTTCCAACTCAAACCCAAGCCCATATGACGTGTAGGGTTTTATGTTTCGCCTTAAGTATAAAAGGAAAAACTCTAGCCATGTTTTTTGGTTGTTGTTTATGTTGTGTATATGAATCTTTTGTGAGATCTAGAGGTGTTTGCCTTCATACATACTTAGGGTTATCAATATACTGTGTATATGAATCTTTTGTGAGATCTAGAAGTGTTTGCCTTCATACATACTTAGGGTTATCAAGATCAAGATTGATGTCAAGAGCTTGATGATTGCTTCAGTTGTTGCATAAAGAGCTTAAAGAAAAACACAAGCGGGAGTACTTATGGTTGTCGTGAATCCAAAAAAGAAGTAGTCTGTGGACTCGGAGCTGTCATGTGGTCGTGGTAGAAAGTTTTCTACTTGAGATAGCAATAGGATATTAGTGGTCTAAGTCACTATTGTAAAACTTAAATTCTTTTATAGTGGATTTGTTTTACCTTGAGGACAGCTAGGTTAAATCCCCCCCAGGTTTTTTACCGGTTTGATTTTCTTGGGTTATCATATCGTTGTGTTCTTTATTTTCTGCACTGTTTCAATGATATGATTTATCTGTGTTAACTTAGATCTGTATAATTTACCTAAGTTAATCACTTGGCTAAATAACTAGGTTAATCTGTTTGCATTTAAGGGGTCTAAAAATGTACAAGTGGTATTAGAGCGAGTTAGCTCTAGTATTTAGATCCTTTGATCTAAGAGTTGATCCTTGACCTTTGTTGTCATGGATTCTTGGAAGTTCTTATTGCTAAAGTTCCATCTTGTCTACTTTTGGTTTGTGTCTTTTGTTGCTTTTGTAAAGTCTTCCTTTGAGTATCTTGGTATAATCACATGTGATAATAATTATGTGTGCTACACTGCTTTAACCGCCTTAAAGGCACGTGATTCTTGTCTTTGGTATTTGGATAGTGATTGTTCCAAGCATATGACAGGAATAAAGCTTTGTTCAAGACACTCTTTGAAGGAAAGATTGGGACAGTCACGTTTAGAGATGGAAGCAAATCTGTGATCAGAGGCATTGGAACTGTGGACATTCTAGGGTTACTGGTTTTTGAAGATGTTTGGTACGTTGATAGGCTGAAGGCTAACTTACTTAGCATCAGTCAAATTTGTGACAATGGACTGAATGTTCTCTTCACCAAGTATGAATGTGAAATACTTGATAGAGGAGGTGACTGTATGTGTATTGGTGTGAGGACAATTGACAACTGTTATGGTATAACACCAAGTATAAGTAACAAGTGTTTCAGTGTAAAGATCAACCAAGTAGACTTATGGCATCAACGGTTGGGACATGCAAGTCACAAGAAATTAGAGAAGATTTCTAATTGTGATTCAGTTATTAGTTTACCCAAGTTTGAAAAGATAGAAAAGTGCATATGTGGACCATGTTAGATGGGTAAAAAGGTGAGGTCCAAACATCCATTTGTAACTGAAGTTCAAACTTCAAGACCTCTAGAGTTGTTACACATTGATCTCATGGGTCCTGCCAGAGTTCACAGTGTTTAGGTGGAAAGAGATATATTCTAGCTATTGTGGATGATTTTTCTACATATACTTGGGTTGTGCTTTTGAGAGAAAAAGCTGAGGCTCCAGAAAAGATGATATACTTGTGCAAGAAATTGCAAGTTGAAAAAGGTATTGTGATAGCTAGAATTAGACGTGATCATGGAAGATAATTTGAAAACACAAAGCTGGCTACTTTCTGCAATGATCAAGGCACACATCAAGAGTTCTCTTCACCCAAGACACCACAACAAAATGAAATAGTGGAATGGAAGAATAGGGTTGTTCAAGAAATGGCTTATGTCATGCTACACAACAAAAAGATGCCCAAGTCCTTCTGGGGAGAAGCATTTAACATTGCTTGCCATACACTTAACCGGGTGTATTTCAGACTTGACTCCAAGAAAACTCCTTATGAACTCTGGAGAGGAAAGAAGCCTATTGTCAAATACTTCCGGATATTTGGCAGTGATTGTTATATTTTGCGTGATAGGGAAAACCTAGAAAAGTTTGATGCAAATAGCGACAAGGGATACTTTTTAGGATACTCTTCTACTAGTAGAGCATATAGAGTATACAATCTGAGAAATA
The DNA here is from genome assembly GCF_932294415.1 of Quercus robur. Taxonomy (NCBI): domain Eukaryota; kingdom Viridiplantae; phylum Streptophyta; class Magnoliopsida; order Fagales; family Fagaceae; genus Quercus; species Quercus robur. The sequence goes on along the minus strand of NC_065543.1, from coordinate 11,705,480 downwards.
AAATAGTCATGGAGTCTTCAAATGTGGTGATCAATGATGAACTGTGTTTAGAAACTCATTCACAAAACACTCCTCCGGTTTAAGAAAAGACTATGGAAGTTGACGATCCTATTCCTGATGATTATATTAGGAAGCATAGTGATGAAGAGCTACTGTTGTTGAATGATGCTGTTTCAGTACCATCAAGTTTAGAACCATCCACCGATTCATGAAACCCAACAAGAACAGAGTGAGCCTAGTCCTTCATCAGAACAAAAAGGTACCTCCACATCTCTGGTCAAAGGTCCATCTTCTAGAGTGAAGTTAAATCACCCTGCCACAAACATCCTAGGTAGTTTGAATGACAACATGAGATTAAGATCCAAAGCCTTGAATGTAATTACTCACTCATGTTATCTATCCCAATTTGAATCTAAAAAGGTGGATGAAACACTTCAAGATGCTGATTGGGTTAATTCTATGCATGAAGAACTTCATCAATTTTTTCGGAATGATGTGTGGGAATTAGTTCCTAGACCAAAGGGAGTGAATGTGATTGGAACTAAGTGGATTTTCAAGAACATGTCAGATGAACATGGTACTATTATTCGAAATAAATCAAGACTTGTTGCTCAAGGATACACACAAGTGGAAGGGATTGATTTTGATGAGACTTTTCACCAATAGCAAGACTGGAATCCATTAGGATACTTCTGGCCATAGCAAGTCATTTGAATTTCAAGTTGTATCAAATGGATGTCAAGAGTGCTTTCTTAAATGGGATGTTGCAAGAAGTGTATGTTGAACAACCAAAGGGTTTGTTGATCCGTACAGATCGAATGATGTCTAAAAGTTAAAGAAAGCCTTCTATGGTTTGAAATAAGCTCCTAGGGCATGGTATGATAGGTTAACCGCATATCTCATTAAGCATGGATTCAAAAGAGGATTTGCAAATACTACACTTTTCATATGAAAGGATAAGAATTATTTTGTAGTAGTTCAAATTTATGTTGATGATATTGTTTTTTGTGCTATTAATGATTCTCTTGCTCAATCCTTTGCAGATGAAATGAAGAAGATATTTGAAATGAGTATGGTTGATGAACTAACTTATTTCTTGGGATTACAGGTGAAGCAAACGGATTTTGGAATTTACATCAATCAAGCAAAGTATGCTAGAAATCTTGTTAAAAGATTTGGACTTGAAAAGGCTGCACATGCTAGAACACCAATGGCTACTAATGTAAAGCTAACCAATGATCCTTCAGGTGAGTCTGTTGATGTCACATTATATAGAAGCATGATTGGTTGTCTTTTGTATTTAACTGCAAGTCGTCCTAATATTGCTTTCAGTGTTGGTGTATGCTCTAGATTTCAATCTAATCCTAAGGTTTCACATTTGAATGCTGTTAAAAGAATCATAAAATATGTTAGTGGAACTTGTGATTATGGATTGTTCTATAGTAAAGAGTCAAATTTGTCTCTTGCTGGATTTTCTGATTCAGATTGGGCTGGCAATGTCGATGATAGAAAAAGCACCACTAGTGAGTGTTTTTATGTAGGAGCTAATCTTGTTGCTTGGATGAGTAAAAAACAAAATTCTATCTCTCTGTCTACTGTAGAAGTAGAATATATTGCTACTAGAAGTTGTTGTTCACAGCTTCTTTGGATGAAAATGCTTTTGAGTAATTATGGGACATCACAAGACACCATAGTTGTTTATTGTGATAATTTTAGTACTATTGATATCTCTAAGAACCCTGTTCAACACTCTAAGACTAAACACATAGAGATTAGATATCACTTTATTAGGGATTTGATTGAAAGAAAGACTGTGACTCTTGAATATATCCCTAATGAATGTCAAAATGCTGACATCTTCACCAAACCTCTTGATAGAAGTAGGTTTAAGACACTTCGTCAAGTAATTGATGTGATTCTGTGTTCCTAATTATCTATGGCTTTCTTGGTCCTTGTGCTTCATCTCTTTATTCTTTGTGACCATTCCTCTTTATTGTTTTGCTTTCTTTGTTTTCTTCTAGGATTTGCATTGCATAATATTCATGCATTTCATACTAGGTTGTTTTTGTTATTTTTTTATAATTAAAAAAAAAAAAAGGAGGAAAAGGGAAGAAAAATGTGTTTTGCATTATTTCTCTTGGATTTAAAATCAAGGTTGGTCATATTATCTTTACATAACATGTTTATGTACCTTATTTAGTTTGGATGAGCTTAGTTTATTGCATTTTACTAGTTTGAGCTTTGTAGTGCATGTTGTGTGGGAGTTATTTATAGTTTTTGATCACATGATCTTGATTTTGAAGTCACATGCCTTTGATTGTTGGACTTGAACTAAATGAAAAAGGCATAAATAACCATCTCACCACTGTTTATTAGCCAATCATGAATACCTTAGTGCATATCATAAGATTTTATGCTCAAGAAAATGTAGCACATGCACAAAAAGAACATAAGGTGTAGCCTCGGATTAAATGATAAAATTGGTGTGTACATTATTGGGCTATAATTACTCCACAATCAAATAAAATTGGTGTGTACATTATGAGGCAAATCAAGAAACTTACATGATTGCAAACTTTTATTTTAGAAGATGGAAGAGTTATATAATGTACCTCTTTAGGTGATTGTCTTTTTCAAACTTATGTGATGAATTTTGTAGAAATTGTGATTGATCATTGTTTACTTATCACCTCACATGTATCTCAAACTTTTGCTAGTTGCACACACTACACAAGTTACTCTTTGCTAAACTTGGTACATTATATTGTGTGTGATCTTGTTGTGGCCATCCAAGATTAAAAGTTCCTTGATTTTCATGCAAAATATGTTTAAAGTTTGAGATTTGAGGACAAATTGATTGAAAATCCTGTTTTTGGAAGATCTAAGTTAAATTCAAGTGTTTTTGAAAAACTTTTCATCCCATACTCATGCATTTTATTCATAAAATATTGTGCTTTGAGGAGTTTCTGCATTAAAATGCTCTGTTTTTCAAAATTTTGATTTTTCTAGATTTTCGATTGATCGAACCTGTTGCTCGATCGATCAAAATTGCGATTAAAAATTTGGTTTGAATTTGCCTAGCTCAATTGATGCTGGATTGATCAATTGTGATTTTCGATCGATCGAACCTATTTTTCGATCGATCGAAAATCATTTAGAGAGTTTTTTAAAAAACATAAGCTTTTCACGTGTTCTTCACTATTTCAAAACTTTTCAAAAAGCTTTTTGGCTTTCTCTCTTCAACTGATCCAACTCAAGCAAATTTTTGTCCTTTTTCCCTCAAATTTTTCTCAAGGTTTTTGTCGTCTAGCACCGGTAAGACCTTTTTACCCTTTCCTTTTTAGTTTAATCTCATTTTTCATGCATTTAAGGGAAAATTTTGAGCCTATAGGAATTTGGGGTTTTTGATTTTTGAGATGTTTTTTGTCCAAATTGATCAATGGGTTTTTGTTCTAACATGATGTAAACGGGTTCTTCATGGTTTAATTTGATCAATTTGATGAATTGGAAAGATTTTGAAATTATAGGGCTTGAAACAACCAGAATTGAGGATTTTGTTCAATTAAGTTTAATCTAGTGAAATTGGCTCGTGTTATTGATTTATTTTGTCATTATATACTGTTATCTAACTTGTGTAATGATAAATTGATCAATTTGTTTGGTTTTTTGAAAGTGGGTTTTCAAAATTTGGGGTTTTTGTTATAAACTCTATGTTTAAGCCAATTCTGTGTTTTTAAAGTCTAATTAAGCTATTCTCAATGCATTAGAGCATGCATCATGTGGTTATTCTGTTCATGCATCATATAAATTGTTCTTTTTTATTTGTTTTGTGCTCTAACCATGTCTAATGCAGTCTGCCCTTGGTTTTTTCTTTCTTTTTTCTTTTTTATTTTTTCTCTTTTCTGTCTATCCTTTCCAATCCTTTGCATCATGGTTAGGAAGACTAGAGCCCATAGGACATCCACCTCCTTTTCTACTCCAGTTTTTGATAGTGAGAGGTTTCTTAGTGAGAAAAACCAGGAGACATATGAGAAGTTGAACATTCTTAGATCTGTGTGGGCTGAGAGAAAAGTTATTTTAGATGAGCTTGACTCAGAAATTAGGAGAAATTTTGAGCGTAGGGGCTGGTTGCCTTTGATGGATATAGACTATCCTCTTTTGGCTACCTTGATTATTCTACTCAAACCTCTCTGTCCAATCCAATGATTCCAACACTCAGTTTGTGAAGAGTTGGATATGGGGTGACGAGTATGTCATTACTCTTTTGGTAGTGGCCTCTGCTTTTGGGGTGCCTAAGGTACAACAGCCTATGTACCCTTATGTTAAGTCACCTCCACTTGATGACATTATGTCATATCTGACTGGTACTTCCATTCAGTGGGATACTGATTCTCGGATCACTTCTCATGAGTTGACCAAGATTCATTACTTGTTTTTCTGGATTTCTTTCCATTTTATCTGGCCCATCTCTCACTTGCACACCATTTTTATCGAGAGATTTGCATATTTTTATGCCCTTGTGATGGATACTCCTACGAGTTTTCCTCATCTTTTCATTCGATCCTTGGTTGAGGTTCATAGGAGTAGTTCTTCTACTCATGCTCTTTTCTTTTGGGTTTTTATTCATCGGATTTTATTGCATTTAGGTTTAGATGTGTTTCCTACTTCTGAGCCTGTACACATTATAGCTCCTATAGGTGCCATCTTCCTTAGGCAGAGAGCTGCTCAGATGCGAGCTAGATCTAAACGCCCTAGAGTTGAGTCTTCTTCGGGTGTTGCACCTCCTCCTCCTCCTTCTTCAGGTGATCCAACTGCTAATGAGTATGTTGATCCGACTACTGCTGTGCGCCTCCACCTTCTACTTCGGATGATTCTAGCATTTGTTGTATGTTGGACGTTATCATGACCGTTCAGGCAGCTCATGGTTAACTTTTGGTGGACGTGCTCATGGAGCTTCAGGCTTTGCATGCAGATTTGGTGAGCTTTAGACGGTCACCTCCACCACCTTCTTTTGATGATAAGTCTTGATTCCCTTTGGCAATTTGTCACAAAAAGGGGGAGTACATATGGATGGAGATAGGGGGAGATTTTTTGTTTTGTTTTGGAGCTTTGGAGCTTTAGATTGTATCTAGGTGATTCACATTGTACATTGTTTTTTGGCTCATGATGTATTTATTTTGATGTCTATATTTTTTATGAGTTGTATATGATAGGGGGAGACATTATGTTCTTATTTATGTTTCTTGTTTCACATTGTGCTACATTGGCTATTGATTTATATTTTATGAGGTTATTCATGATATTAACACGCGCTTATCTTTTCGTGTTTTGTAATCGAGCAAGACACTTGCTTAAATAATAAAATAACTGCGCTTGTTTTTGGGGCTTGTATGTGGGTGGAAGTAGTTTGTTTGTTGTCCTTTCTAGTCTAGTGCAATCAATAACCATAAAAGCCTTTAGATCAACTAATAATAAAAGAAGGAAACAATTTACCCTTTCCCTAACACTTCATATTGATATGAGAGGAACTCTTCTCTCTACTTACAGGTTCTTGAAGAGATAGGAATACTCACAAATAACAAAGAAAAAGAACCATTCCTTACTAAAGAAAGCACGTGAATGATTCCACTCAGAGAAGGAGGGAAACAAGGAAATAATGAGAATATTATGTGAAATCAAGAATTTATTTTGTTTTACTTGTATTTTCCACACATGCGTTTATGCGTTTGTTGAGTGTTTCAGGAATATACAGGTTGATTCAGTCGTGCTGCTGTCTACACTTGCAATTGATAGATAGTAGTTAGGTTGAATTGTTTTTGGTTGGGCTGTTTTTGTAACTTTGAGCATTTTGTTTTGATATGTGTTTTGTCACGGATTGTCAAAGGGGGAGTTTGTTAGGTTCTAAGGAATTAGGAACTAATGTATTAAACTTCAATGTGTAATGTTGGCAAACCATGATTAAAACATTTAGTCTAAATTTAAGCTGCTTAAAGTGTGTTTTTGTGTAAAGTTGGAATTGAGTATACTACAGGATTTATTGTGTAAATCTGCAAGGTTTGATCGATCGAAAATTAGACTCGATCGATCGAAGCTTGTGCAGATTGTTTTTCTGTAGAATTTTCCAACTCAAGCCCAAGCCCATATGACGTGTAGGGTTTTATGTTTTGCCTTAAGTATAAAAGGAAAAACCCTAAATTTTTATCAATAGAGATATTTTTGTATTGATAGAAGTATTAATTAAGTCCTAAATATTCACCAATAAATAAAAAGTAGTTGTTTTTTATCAAATAAAAACTAGTTAAAGAAAAATATTTTCATTGGATGGGTTAATCATTTAATCTCTCACACATAAATGTTAAAAGAACTCATTAATCTTACACTAGTATATAAATCTATACTCAAATTCTATTTAGAAATATCAAATATATAACTTTATTAAAATTTTAAATCATAATTTTTTAGTATTTGGTTACTTCATTCAATGAATAGTGTTTATTTTAGTTGTATAGTCATTGAATAATGATATGGGTTCGTTTTAATTTGTAATTTTTTTTCTAAAAAAATAGGTTTTAAATGAAAAAAAAAAACCAAAAGTTAAATAAATATTCCATTAATATTCAAAGTATAAAAATAGACCTTACTTGAAGTTGTCGCCTTAGGCCCCACAATACCTTGAGCCAGCCCTGGCAATAATAACAACTTTTTGTTCTTATATAATGTCAGTCTTGGATATCTCATGTGAAATTGGTTTTTCTTCTTCATAAAGAAAACAAAGCCTGTGATTTTAATATGGTAAGTTGAAAGATTGTAACAAAATTAATATATTTCATTTTTAGAATTTCAACATATGGGTGATTTCCTTATGATGAGTTGAAAATTTATAATAAATAACCAAAAGCCTTGATAGCTCGTATTTTATGGTGTTTTCATTTGAGAATCCAGGGTTCAAATTTCCCCTATAGTTTTAACTATCAAATTTATCAACCAAAAAAAAAAAAAAAAGATGAATGTATTTCTTTTTTTTGGATGGATTACAATTAATCCTAAAAAATAAATATATTAATTCATAATTATCATTATTTATTATCAAACCAATACACTAATTTGTTAGCTAAAATTTGTGTTCATTCCTAAACTTTGCATGAAATTTGTTTTATAATAAATATATGTATTTCTTTTTATTTATTCATTTTAAATTTGATAATTGATTCATAATAATTGTTATTTACTATCTAATCAAGACCCTTATTGGTTGGCTAAAACTTGTTTTCATTCTTAAACTTTGCACAAAGTTTGTTTTATAATAAATAAATATATTTCCTTTTTTTAATATATATTCGATAATTGATTCGTAATAACTATTATTTATTATCAAATCAAGATAGTAATTGGTTAGATAAAACTTGTTCTCATTCCTAAACAATATACACAAAATTTGTTTTTTAAGAAAAAAATCTATTTTTTTTTTTTATAGATTTGATAATTGATTCATAAAAATTGTTATTTATTATTAAATCAAGATAATTAGTTAGCTAAAAATTGTTTCCATTCTTGAACTTTGAACAAAGATTTTATTTTATTTTATTTTTATTTTTATTTTTTTTATCATTCCCAAACTCTCAAAATTTCATTTTTCATCTTTAAATTTTTGAAGGCATTTTAATTTTTTTGTCCTTCCTCAACATCCGTTAAATTTTATCTTACATGTACTAACAAAAATACTGAGGTGCTAGATTTTTAGTATTTTTTTAGTGCATGTATAAGTCGAGCATTAAATAATCTAACATAGAGCACTTATTTATTTTTTATAAAAAAAAAAAAAAAAAAAATTCAGGACACATGGCACCAAATAATTGGTAATTACAATCTTCCATAGTCTTGCTTCTTCGAAGAAAAACCTTATTTTTGCACCTTCTTCTTCTTCTTCTTCTTCTTCTTATTATTATTATTTTGGCTTCTTTGTTTTTTTATCCCTAAACTTTCAAAATTCATTTCTTTGTCTTTAAACTTTTGGTAACATTTCAATTTTTTCCTTTCGTCAACATCCATTTAATTTGAATCTTATGTGTACTAACGAAATGCTAAAGTGGTAGATTTTTAGTATTTTGTTTTTTTAGTGCATGTAGAATTTTTTTTTTTTTTTTTTTTTTTGTTGAGAAATGCTCAAAAATTTTATTCAACCCTTTGTAAAGAACATACATCATTCGCACACGCACGTGCCACTTGATTGGGACAATCTTCCAGCCATACAACCATATTCTCAACATTTTGAGCATATTGAGCAAGCAAGTGGGCAGGGACATTTCCCTACTTTTTAGTATGTAAGAAATCAAACGTCTCAAAGCCATGAACTTTCCGCAGCACACCATGTATGATATTTTGAACTGATGCCGCTGCCTCCTCAACCCCATGGGCCGCGTTGATGGCTAGCAACGAATCACTTTCAAACACCACTTTCCTAAGCCCCACCTCCTCACCAAATTGAATCCCTGCCTCCGGGGCCTTCGCCTCAATCTCTAAAGCACCTAGAGGCAAGTCCAACTTTCTGCTCAAAGCCACTATCACATTCCCTTCCTCGTCTCGCACCATTACTCCAATGCCAGACTGCTTTGCTGTCGAGAAAAGTGCATCGTCCATGTTAACCTCGAACCAACCTGGTGGTGGTGGCTTCCAAGCTACTTTGTCCCTATGGTCTGAGCTACCCGGTTCGGTGTTTCATTAGCAATTTGGAACTCCTCTAATAATTTCAGAGATTTTTGCACTACTAACAGACCGGGTCGCCTCTTACCTCCATTCCGAACCTCATTCCTACTCTTCCATATTCCCCAGCAAATCGTTACCCACTTCTCAATCTTCCCTGGCTATGCTTCCCAACAATTCCTCAACCTACTGAAAGTGTCTACAAAGCTCCACGACTCTTGTATAGTGAATGGCAAGGAGAGTTTACTAGCACTCCACACCTCTGTTCCTCAGTTACAAAAACAGAGCATGTGCATAATTGTTTCCTCATGCTGTCCACAGGCTTCTCAAATGTTATTGGCCGTGATTTTCCTTCTAAAAAGAGCTTCTTTAGTGGCCAAAATACCATTGCAGGCTTTCCAAGCAAAATGCTTGATTTTATTTGGAAGGTTTATACTCCATACCCCACGCTATACATTTTGCATTTTCATCGGGTTTGAGCAACTAACATTATGATCCCCAGCTACTATTTCCCGAGCAAGCTTGTATGCACTTCGCACTGTAAATCTGCCTTTCTTATCTTCAGCCCATACTAGTCTATCTTTTGTAACCAAGTTACTGAGCGGGATACTTAGGATCGCATCCGCATCCTGGGGTAGAAATAGACTCCTCACTATCTCTATGTCCCACTCCCTTCCTCCTTTCATCAAGTCCCTAATCATTTTAACTCAAGTCCCAGGAATTTTAGGAGTAGCCATCTTATACGTGCTACGGGTAGTGAGCCATTGGTCCTGCCAGACTCATATACTGCATCCATCTCCTACCTACCATCTTAAACCACGTTTGACCAGATGTTGGGCTGCCATTATGCTCCTCCAAGAAAAGGAAGCGTTCTTGCCTATCTCAGCATCCACAAATTCTCTCTTAAGGAAGTATTTAGCCTTATAAACCCGTGAGAATAGGGAAGAGGAATTAGTTTGAAGTCTCCAACCCTGTTTGGCTAAAAGAGCAAGATTGAATGACTTCAAATCTCTAAAACCCAACCCTCCCTTATCCTTCGGTAAGCACATTCTGTCCCAGCTCATCCAAGCCACCTTCTTGTCATTCTTCACTTGTCCCCACCAAAATTGCCTCACCATTCCAGTCATCTCCTCACATAGAGCATTGGGGAGCTTGAAACAACTCATACTGTAAGAGGGGACGGCCTGTGCAACCGCTTTAATTAATACTTCCTTCCCCGCATTTGACAGCAACTTTTCCTTCCTACCTGCAAGCTTGGAGGCTAGTTTATGTTTCAGTTGGGCAAATGTGTTCTTCTTTGACTTCCCAATCAATAAGGGCAGTCCTAGGTAGGATTCATGAGGTTTGATGACTTGAGCATCAAACATGGCCTTAATGGCTTCTTGTGTACGTGTGGGAGTATTGCTACTAAAGAATAGTGTCGTCTTGTTTTTGTTTAGTTGTTAACCTGAGGAGGACTCATAGACTTGCAAATTTTTTTGGACTTCAGCCCTTTCCTTCTCTATTGCTTTACAAAATATCAAGCTATCATCTGCGAAGAATAAGTGTGAAATTCGTGGTCCCCTAACCGAGGCAGCCACTCCTTTCAAATCCTTCCTCTGTGATGCCTTGTGTAGAAATGCTGATAACCCTTCAGCACAAAGTAGGAAAAGATAGGGGGAAAGTGGATCCCCTTGTTGCAAACCACGAGTTGGAGTGATCCTGCCCCAAGGTTGGCCATTGATTCTAATAGCATATGTAATAGAGGACACACATGCCATTACAATGCTAATCCACCTATCATGGAACCCAAGTTTCTCCATTATTTTTTGCAAGCACACCCACTCAACCCGGTCATAAGCCTTGCTCATGTCAAGCTTTAATGTCATCTCTCCCACTTTGCCTTTCCTCCTCCTTTTAATATGGGTCATTAATTCATGGGCCACAAGAACATTGTTTGTGATGAGCCTTTCTGAAACAAAAACACTTTGGTTTTCAATATAATATCCTTCAAAACAGCCTTCATTCGGTTAGCCACTACTTTGGAAGCAATCTTATATGCCACATTACACAAACTTATAGGCCTGTAATTAGTTACTCTAGTTGGGTTTTTAGTCTTTGGGATAAGTATAATGTGAGTTTCATGAAATTTAGGGGGAGCTACACCATGATTAAGAAAGTCTACTACAGTTTGTATGACAACAAAATTTACAATGGGCCAATAATGTTGAAAAAACAAAGGAGGCATACCATCAAGACTCAGAGCCTTCAATGGGTGCATTTGTTTAAGAGCTTTCTTAACCTTTGCTACCCGAAACTCCTACAACAAAACCGCATTCATTCTGTTAGTCACTTTAGGATGTACAGTTTCCAACAATTCATCACTAACTGTTGGGTATGATGAAGTAAAAAGCTCTTGGAAATAATCAACAAAAATCTGACCCATGACATCTTCCTCATCTTGCCAATTACCATTAGTGTCAAGTAGCCTAGTAATCGTGTTCCGTTGGTGCCTTTTGGAGGCTTTCTCATGGAAGAAGGATGTGTTCCTATCCCCTGATTTTAGCCAAAAATTCCTTGACCATTGCTTCCACATTTCTTCCTTTGCCATAAGCATCTTGTTAAGTTCCACCTTTGTAGCATGTATCTCTTACATGTTTGTCCCACACCCTGGTAAGCTTTCAAGCCATTGAAACTTCTTGTTTAGTGATGCTATTTTTTAACCAACATGGCCAAAAGTGGTGCTATTCTAGCTTTGCAAGAAGGTTCTGCACTCCTCCATGCACCTCCCAAATTGGTTTAGATCCCCCAAATTTCGACCTCTCTCCTGAGCTTCTTTCACTACCCCATCACATTCACTCTCCTTAATCCACATTGCTTCAAATCTAAACAACCGCTACCTTCTTTTATTTCTACTTTTAGGTGGGGAAGCTTTAAGGATCAGCATGTTGTGGTCTAATGAGCAAGTTGCCACATTGTATAGTTTGACCCATGGGAACAAAGAAGTCCAATTTGTACAGACCAAAGCCCGGTCCAATCTCTCACGGACCCACCCACTTGTACCCAACCGTTTACTCCACGTAAATTTTGGTCCCACACAGCCCATGTCTTTAAGTTTGCTTTTGTTAATAGCTGAAGAAAATGCTCTCATTTGCCATTCAGGTCTCTCACCACCACCTTCCTTCTCACCCCTATGCCTGATCTCATTGAAATCTCCCATGCAAACCCATGGTAGATCACTCCTGGTGCTCAAGTTCACTAACAACCTCCAAGACTCTTCTCTTTTGTTGGTTTTAGGATGGCCATAGAAACCGGTGAATCGCCATTTCTTGTTCCCGTCTTCCTTCATAACAATTGCATCTATGTGATTTTGAGAATACGCCTGCACATCCACTGACATCGAATCCTTCCATAAAAGAGCCAAGCCCCCACTCCACCGTACACTAGGGACAATCAGACCTTGTTTCCTTTCCAACTTACGTTTGATCTCAACCATTTCTTCAACTTTAAACTTGGTTTCCATAAGGAAAACCAAAGTGGGATCTTCCTCCAAAACTGCTTTTTGGAGAGTGCCAACTATTCGAGGGTTCCCAAACCCTCGACAGTTCCAAGCTATGGCACTTATTGTTCCGGATGGGGCTGCCCAGTAACCGCCTCCGATCCCATTTGTGTGGCCATCAACTTCCCAAGAGCAACAACTTCCTCATCTAGCTTGAGTTTCTTTCCAACCTTAATGTTATCCATTACTTCTAATAGAGGTGCACGTACCTTTCGTTTCGGCCCCACATCCAACTCCTCCACCTCCATTTGACTTACGTCCTCCTTGGCGTTCTCCTTTTGCAAAGTAGAAATACATAGTCCTACGTTTTCCTTTCCAGACTTGGTTGCATGTGCATGTGGCTTTCTTCGGGTTGGGCTCTTGCATCTCTTATTACTACCCTTTCCACTCAACTCTAACTTCATAGGCCCAACTTGAAAAACTTTTAAATCCTGTACCTGTGTAAGTATGGCTTTTGGACCATCTAAACCCACGTGATCTTCAATGTGGCCCATTGTAGCTTGTGGCTTATTACAACTAAATCCAGACCCAAGGCGCTGTATTAAAACCTCCCCCCCCCCCAATAGCTTCCTCGTGTTGTGCACTCACCACAACATTTTCCATTATTCGTATTGAGTCAGCATTAACCACGTTACACCCCGTATTTGCCTTACCTGAAATCTTGGCATCAATTTCTCTCAACAGATTCTCAAAATCACATTTTCCTTTATTTTCGGTCTGTTTCTCCATACTTCTAGCGCTTCCTAAGGTCAAACCCTCCACGTCAGCCTCTTCATGGTCTATCGCCGATTTGTCAAAGGCCTGAGATTGCTTGGCTGAAACTGCCGTCTACGGCGAAATCTGCTGCTCCCGTTTTGCCTGTTTCGCCCTGGTCTACTCAACACTATCTCTCTCCCCAGCTCGCTGCACAAGCACCACATGCGGCTTCTAAAGCCGATCCGGAACTGCCTGCATCCACGGGCCATATTGTTTGTCTTCTGAACTTATCGAGTCCGCACTACAGATCCAGTCAATACAATCCTTCTCGTCAGGATCAATTTTTCCGCATAAATAACAAAATACAGGCAGTTGTTCATACTTGAATTCAACCCACCGTGATTTCGAACCACCCATACGTACCATTCTTCCTTGACACAATGGTTGCGAGATGTCCATGATTACTTTAATCCTCAGATAGCTGCCCAAACTGAAGCCTTTATCCCTTACATCCACTCTTTCGACTTTGCCCAAAATACTTCCAATACGTATACCCGCTTCCCTAGTTTGGCTCAATGTTGGTAAGCCATGAATCTGGACCCAAAACGCTGCCATGTGAAAGGATAGAGATGTGACCAACTCTCCCACCTCTAATTTATGTAGCAAAAGAATGTACTTATCAAAAGAACATGGTCCTTGCAATAAAACCCTATCCAAATCCTCCTTATCCTAAAACAGAAATAAGTCTTTGTTTTCTCCCATATCACTTACCTCAAAATCTTTGTTTGTTCTCCAGACTGATCTTAATGCCCTCCCAACAGCCTCTAAATTAACTCTGTGTCTAGTGCAAAACTTCCCAACCAACACCAAACCTTGGCCACTCCGAGAGGGGCTAGGTCCACTTCGCTTCCTTCCCTTTCTGAGAGCTTGAGGCTCGCACACTTGTTTGTGATTGCCTCCATTCATGTTGAGATACAGATTCCACCGTCTAAGCAGGGAAAGAAAATTGCCTACAGGCAAAGTAGTTCACACCTCCAGGCTTCGCCGAAACCTAGAGAGAAAAGTACGAGTACTTTTTTCTTCATTGACAACTAATATAGTGCATGTAGAATTTTAGCATTAAATAATCTAACATAGAACACTCATTTATATATATATATATATATATATATATATATATTTATAGGCAAAGCTAAAAGAAAATCTAATTAGATTTCAAATTGGAATTCAATCATAGTTTAATTTTGCGCCACATGTCCCATCTAATCTAAATTTTTAAATTTTTGTGCCAAGTTAATTTAGTTTAAAAATTGGATTTCAATTATAGTTTAATTTTACGCCACGTGTTCCATTTAATTTAAGTTTTTAAATTTTTGTGCCAAATGAGTTAATTTAGTGTAGAAAACAAGGAGTCTAATATAAATAAATAAAAAAACTAATAATATATCTAAATTTATATATAAAATTAGAGGAAGAGAAATTTGAATGATTTTATATTTATGGGCTTTTTTTATAACTAAAAAAAATTCAAATTTATAAGTAATTTACATAACATATCATGACTATGTACGGTCCACTACTAACTATGTAATATATATCAACTAATATATATATATACACACGTGACTCATTGTAGTTCGTTTATTTTTTTTATCTTTTCAATAAAAAAAAAAAAATACTTTGCTTCATTTATGATTTTTGTTCAACACATTTATCTTTTTTTTCTTTTTTTTTGTTGTTGTCGACTTTGGTACATTTATGATTTATCTTGATTTTTTTTTATCCAACGCATTTTTGTAATAAATCAATAACGAAATTCCTTTAACACTATCAATTTTTAGGAGTAATTAAATCCATTTACCGACCATTAATACTTATGATATTATCAAATAAACATTAAAATTTGGAAAATGCTAGAGATCAAACATTTTTACAAACTGCTGATATAATGAGTGATTATTAGTAAATAAAAAAAGTGATGTTATTAGTGAGTCCAGATAAAAATCAATAAAAAATTGGCCACAGTAACAATTTGTAAAAATATTGTAAAATAATTTGTGATTGTACCATTACGCTTAAAATTTCAGAATGGTTTAATTGCATTTTTGAATGCTAATAATTATTTTTGCCTTGGTTGAGTTCTCTCAGGGGTGTTGTGAAGTCTTTACATAAAAGATTTTTAAAGTCCACCATTTTACACTAGCTCTTCTTTTCTTGGGCTCAATAATTTTTTTGAGAGAGCTTTAACATATGACGTTCGCTCCTGATAATAGCTCGTTATCATTAAACCAAGACACCAATAAGTTTTTGGTGTAGGCGGGGATTGAACCCGAGATCTCTTATTCAACCATTAGAAACTTTACTAGTTGAGCTAATTGAAACCTACTCTTGGGCTCAATAATTGACTTGCCCGTCTCACTAACAATTCACACTAGGTTATGATTTGATATTTATGACCTATCCATGCTTCCTAAATTCCTTGAACATCAACAACGATATCCACTAAACTTGGACTTATTGCATAGACATTTTGCATTAAAATTTATTCACCTTCCGACCAAAGAAAAAGAAAACAAACGAAAATTTTCATAGAAAAAAATGAGCAAGAGAGAGGGGTTGGGTTCTTCTTTTTTTAAGAGAAAAAAATTGGGTCAAGTTGGGCCACTCAAACCCGAAAACAACCTGACTATTAGATCCAATACTTGAACATAACAAATTCATACCCGCCAAAACTAGGGATGGTAGTTTCTGCCTGACCTGCGAGTACCTGGTCCGACCCGGCCCGATAAGGAATAGGGTTGGGTATGGGTTTAAAAAAAAATACCCGAAGCGGGTCCAGGTCGGGTCCAGGCTATGTGGACTTTGATTAAAAAAGCTCGGTCTTCTTCTACAATAGGTATCGTCAAGTAGTTTTAAAAATAAAAATTGTTCATTTAAAATTTAGTATCTATTTTTCAATCAATTTTATTAATATTATGGAAGTTTTTTCCAATCTACATATAATTAATTAGTGATTAAACCGTGCACGATATTAGTTAGGAAAATTACACCAACCTCACATGAGGTTTAATAAAATGACACTTCTCAAACATTTCAAGAAATGACGCTTCACCCTTGAGGCGTGTATAAGTGAAATAGTTAAGTTTTTACAATCGGAATATTCTTGTATAAGTGAAATAGTTAAGTTTTTACTATCGGAATATTTCATTTTTAAAATGATTTTTATTTGTTTATACACACCTGGGGGGGGGGGGGGGGGTTGGGGGAATTGTTTTGCTTCGACAAACCTCAAGGAAAATAGTGTTATTCCATCCATTTTTTTAGGTAAGAATCATTTTAAGAAAGGAATATTCCATTAGTTTAGAGAGATTGAACTTAACTATTATGTTGTACAAGCCTCAATAGAAGAGTGTCATTTCTATAAATATCAATGACGGGTTTTGTAATTTATCCTATTAGTTATTTGTGCACAATATTGGAGGCAATTTCGTTGTTGAGCTAGAATACAAGTTTTCATGCATGTTTTCTCTCCAATTTGGAGAGATGAATGTTTGGTGAGCTAGGGGAGAAAATGCCTAGGCCCCACCAAAAAAAATCTATCCGTTCTCTTATTACCAAACAAAACTCATGCCTATTTTCTCTCATTTATTTTTTCTCTTTTATTTTTTATCCTCCTTATTCCACCTCCAACCAAACAGACCTTAAGTGTAAAGCCTACCCTGTCACTTAAGAAAGAAAGATATGAGGAAATAAATAACCCATAAATAACCAAGATCAACGTTTTTTTTTAATTGAATGTCAATTTTTTTTTTTTGTTTTTTGGGTAAGGATGTTAACTTGATTTTAAAAGGATGAAAGAACAAAGCAAGATCATAAAATATTTAAACAATATAGTCACAGTCACTTTATTGTTATCACTTATTGATGTAACATCCATGTTCTATGGCAAAATGCCTAGAAAATAAGTACAAATAATTATAATTTATTTTCGTAGTAGGTAATATGTAGGCTAACATTATTTGGAATGAAAGTCTCTCTCCATTCTTAGCCCGAAATTCCATGAAGCAAATTAAAGTGACCTAAATCTTGGAGCATCATGGCAACATATTGATATATTTTTGAAGGGGTGACTCGAGAGTCTCTGTGCCACTAGGACCTAAAGGATGTTCCATAGGGGGTGCTGTGGGAGACTTGATAGGATTTGGGCCCTTTGGAACTGTCCTTTTGATCTCATAATTTAAAGAACCGAAATCATTAGAAACAATAGGATGTTCTACAAGGGGTGTTCCAGTAGACTGTATAGGATCTGGGCTGCTAGGAACTTTCTTCTTGATCTCATAACTTAAAGAACCAAAATCATTAGAAACAGTAGGATGTTCTACAGGGGGTGTTCTAGGAGACTGTATAGGATCTGGGCCGCTAGGAACTTTCCTCTTGATCTCATAACTTAAAGAACCAAAATCATTAGAAACAGTAGGATGTTCCACAGGGGGTGTTCTAGGAGACCGTATAGGATCTAGGCCGCTAGGAACTTTCCTCTTGATCTCATAATTTAAAGAACCAAAATCATTAGAAATAGTAGGATGTCCTACAAGAGGTGATCTAGGAGATTGTATAGGATCTGGGCCACTAGGAACTTTCCGCTTGATCTCATAATTTAGAAAATCAAAATCATTAAAACTATAGGATGTTCCATTGGGGGTGTTCCAGGAGACTTGATAGGATTTGGGCCTTTAGGAACTGTTCTCTTGATCTCATAATTTAGAGAACCAAAATCATTATAAGCAAAAGATAGAGAGAGAAGTGTGAATATTACAGGAAAAAAAGCCTTGAGGGACTCCATTGTATTACAAAGGCTCTCAATGTTTGCAATAATAACAACTTTTTGTTCTTATATAATGTCAGTCTTGGATATCTCATGTGAAATTGGTTTTTCTTTATCTTCATAACGAAAACAAAGCCCGTGATTTTATTATGGTAAGTTGAAAGATTGTAACAAAATTAATATATTTCATTTTTAGAATTTCAACATATGGTGATTTCCTTATGATGAGTTGAAAATTTATAATAAATAACCAAAAGCCTTGATAGCTTGTATTTTATGGTGTTTCCGTTTGAGAATCCAGGGTGCAAATTTTGCCTATAGTTGTAACTATCAAATTTATCAACAAAAAAAAAAGAAAAAAAGAATGTATTTCTTTTTTTGGACGGATTACAATTAATCCTAAAAAATAAATATATTAATGCATAATTATCATTATTTATTATCAAACCAATACACTAAAATTTGTGTTCATTCCTAAACTTTGCATGAAATTTGTTTTATAATAAATAAATATATTTCCTTTTTTTAATATATATTCGATAATTGATTCATAATAACTATTATTTATTATCAAATCAAGATAGTAATTTTTTTTAGAAAGAAATCAAGATAGTAATTGGTTAGATAAAACTTGTTCTCATCCCTGAACAATATACACAAAATTTGTTTTTCAAGAAAAAAATCTATTTATTTTTTGATAGATTTGATAATTGATTCATAAAAATTGTTATTTATTATTAAATCAAGACACTAATTAGTTAGCTATGAAAGTTCAAAAACGTGTATAAACACCTTTGAACGTTTAGACCCCCAAATTACAAATTACCAATTCAAGCTTTATATCAAACAATTAATGTGCGGAACATGAACAAAAGCTTAATACAGAATTGATAAACAATCTAAGCCAATTAAAATCACATTCACAGCAGAAAATAAAAGGCAAAGATAAAGGGAAGAGAGATGCAAACACAAGGACAACACACGATGTGTTATCGAAGAGGAAACCGAAGCCCTCGGCGTAAAACCTCTCCGCCGCCCTACAAGCGGTCAATAATCCACTAGAAAATGTAGTTGGGATACATGAACAGCAATAGACCCTCCAAGCCTAATCTACCCGATGTACCTAAGCCCTCCAAGCTTCTTGCTCCAACGAGGTTGCGCCGAACCTTTTTCTTTTCTAGCTTACCGGATTCCGCTACTAGACCGTAGCATCCGCCATCCTTGGCATCATCCAATGCTTCCCAAAGCTCCAAAAACACTCAACACTCTAAATTGGTGTGGGTAGTGTTTGGATAGAAATCTCCTCTCAATAGGTATGACAATGAGAGAGGGAATGAGAAGAGACTACAAAGGTTTCTCTCTAAGAATGAGTAGCTCTCTCTAAGAATGAGTAGCTCTCTCTAATTGGGTGGGTGTTTTGAAGAAACCTCTCTTAGGGTTTTTCTTTCTGAATAGCCACCCATATCTTGTGGGAATGAGGGATATTTATACTGGTGTGAGAATGGAATACGAAGAGTTAGTTTTTCCAAAAACAGGGTTGGCTGGCGACTTGACCTCGCGACTTGACTGAGTCGCGAGTTTAAGTCGCGAGCTAACTTAATGGCCAGTCTGGATTTTTGTCGTGTAGTGCTCCAGGTGGCGTGACTGTTCAGCTCCCCTGCATGCTCTGCACGTGAGCAACTTTTGGCGGCTTGCAAGCCGCGAGCCACCCGCGAGTCCTAGCCGCGAGTCTCTGCTTCACTGCACTGTCTTGAGCATTTCTTCACACTATCTCACACACTACCCTTACATGATTCCCACCTAAATACAAGGTTTCTATGTGCTATATTACAAGCAAATTTGTCATGGAATAAAGTGAAAGTTCAAAAACGTGTACAAAACACCTTTGAACGTTTAGACCCCCAAAATACAACTTAACCAAATCAAGCAATATGTCAAACAACAAGTGTGCGGAAACTTAACACATGCTATAATATGAAATTGGTTAAACAACTATCTAAGCCATAACAAAATAAAACCACAGCAGATAAAATAAAGGCAAAGATAGAGAGGAAGAAAGATGCAAACACAAAGACAACACGCGATGTGTTATCGAAGAGGAAACCGAAGTCCTCGGCGAAAAACCTCTCCGCCGCCCTCCAAGCGGTAATCAATCCACTAGAAAATACAGTTGGGATACAAGGACAGCAATAGACCCTCCAAGCCTAATCTACCCAGTGCACCTAAGCCCTCCAAGCTTCTTGCTCCAACGAGGTTGCGCCGAACCTTTTTCTTTTCTAGCTTCCCGGATTCCGCTACTAGACCGTAGCATCAACCAATGAAGATTGGCTCCTTCCTAACTGCTTCCTAGAACTCCAAACGACTGTCTCACAGAGATGATAATGGTGAGAACCAGGTTTGGTATAATGCCTCTCAAGGATTTGACAATGGAGAGGAAGAGAGTGAGGGAATTTGATGAGACTCTAAGGTATAGATTGTGGGTGAAACAATCTGGTTTTTCTTTAGGATTTCTCTCTCAAAATTCTCTCTGGAAGCTCTCTTTCAATCGTGGGTTAAAGGGGTATTTATACTTGAGTGAAGAGGAATGTGAAACGTCAGTTTTTTCCAAAACAGGGGTGGCTCGCGGCTTGACCAAGTCGCGAGATCCAGTCGCGAGTTAACCGTATGGCCAGTTGTCCTGTTTTGTCCTGTAGTGCTCCAGCTAGCATGACTGTTCATCTTCCAGCATGCTTGGCACGTGTGCAGCTTCTGGCGGCTTGCAGCCGCGAGTCCACCCGCGAGTCCCAGCCGCGACACTCTGTTTTCTTGCACACTCTTGAGCATTCTTCACTCTATCTCACTCACTACCCTTACAACAAACCCACCTAAATACAGGGTTACTAAATGCTGAATTACAAGCAAATTTGGCACGGAATAAAGCCAATTAGATGGTTGAATAAATTCAACCTTACATAAAGCCAACACATGGTTGATTAAATTCAACCTTACAATCTCCCCCTTTGGCTATTCCATGACAAAACACCCTAAAACAGACTCTAGACTTAAACGTGAATTTGGGAATAATGGCAAAACTCACTCACACCTAAATCTAGAAGCTGTGCAGCTCTTGAATCATATGAACATGAATCTCCTGAAACACAACAATACACCATGATCATTGTAAGCAGAAAATCATAAAATGCATATGAAACAGGCAATATGTGATCAAGCAAAGATGGAGTTAAGAAACAAATCATGGCTTGATCAACCAAGTGAACACCACAAGGTAGTGATCACAGTGCTCATTCACACTTGGAATGAACACAAGGACATACAAGTTAACAAGCACAAGGCAAGACACTTGTATGCTCAACACTCAACCAATGCATAATACACAAGGTATATGCATCTAGGAACAATCCTACAAGGGCACAAGAGTGACAGTACATAAACCAAAATGCAGAACATTTAGATTAAAGTACTGATTTCAACATAGCATAAAGGCTGTATTAAGCAAGGTACATACCATAAAGCCTACAAACTATGCATAACACATGCATAACACATTAACCCTAAAAGCTTACAAAAGCACATAGGTACAAAGCACATTATATTGAATAAAAACTTAAACAATATAAATTAAAAGTGCTTAAAATTTCTCCCCTTTAAAGTGATGAGAAGCTGTGATGCACTTGGAACATATATACTTGTAACCTGAAACACTTGCACAAAACATATTAGACCCCCAAGGTAAAGCAAGTAATAAAGAACAAGTATAATATAACAAGTATAGAAATGGCTATGATGATCACATAGCAAAGCAAATGGTCAACTGAACATGCATTCAATGAAGCATAATAGCATAGGGATATATGCATGTCCAAAGCACAAACATGATGCAATGAGAACAACAAAGCATAACTCAAAGCACCATAAAGCCAACAAGAAAACAAATAGAACAAGGTTTTCTAGTTAACACAATGTCTTCTCCCCCTTGGTATATGCATCTCCCCTATGGAATATCTCTCCCCCTACAAATGTGCATGAGAAATAGAATTTCTCCCCCTAAGGATGTGCACAAGAGTCATATAAAAATGACAAAATACTCCGAAACATTCTCTAGAGTATACTCTCCCCCTTTTTGTCAGGAATAGACAAAGGGTCAAGAAGAAACGAGGGCAAGAGATGAAGTTATGAACAATGCTAATGATGCATGAGGGGTGCAAGATGAATGAGAAAATGAAGCTCAACCTAAGACAAAGTAACATGCTACAAAGCATAAGGTAAGCATGGCATGCTAGGATGAAGAAATAAGGTAAAGACCAATGCATGACAAGGGTAACAAAAGTGTGTGCAAGAGGTGGCTAAGTGCAATGCATGACCAATGCATGAAAAATGCACATGTGGGGCAAAGTGTGCAAAATACACAACTAATGAACCAAACATGTTCCTAATGAGGAAACATGAGAAACCCCAAAGTTTGGTACTCATCGGAGTCCAAACAAGCGAGAAAAAGTCTAAGAGGCATTTTATCAAACACCTAGCATGCACACTATGAACAATAATGTGAAACAATGCATGAACATCATGAAATCCACCCTTAATACATGTTCTTTCTGCCACAAGGGGCCAACATCCAATGCATATCAACAAAAGAAACCAATCCCACGAAGAAAATTGACAAAAAATAAGTTTTCCCAACCCCTATGATGAAAATCCCAACCAAGAGCACAAAACTCTCCAAAACATAATCTAAGGATCAAAATCAATGAAAAGAGTTTATAATTACCTTAGAGATGTTAATGGATTAAAAAACCATTCAAATTGGTTGGGTTTTGATGTAAAAATATTGAAAGAGGGGTTTTAGAGAGGATGGGAGAGGTTTAAAACAAGTTTCCCACGAAAAAGCTCTTTAAAAAGCTGATTCTGGGCGACTCGCGACTGGCGAGTCGCGAGCCAAGTCGCGAGTGAGCCGCGAAACCTCTCTGTATGAACTCGCGGCTTAGACTCACGGCTTGCAAGCCGCCAAACCGAGTAGCCAAAACTGGCAGCTTGCTGGCAGCTCACGCAAGTAGCCAAAATGAGTGGCCAAAAAATCTGACACTTGTTTTTCAAACCAGAACATGTTTAAACATTGAAAAACAAAGTAAGCACTAAACATAAACACAAAAAAGTGATAAAAATCACTTCCAAAAACATATAAAATGATCAAAAATATTTTTGGATTAATCCATATAAGATTGAGCACACACACATCACATTTAGACAAGTACAATCTAACAAATGAATAAGACATTCATTGAACATAAGGCAAGTGTGTTATGTGTGTGTATCAAATGTGGAATATTCCTTAGTCTAGAGTGAAACTTCAATGATCAATTCAATCAAGTCATACACAACTAGTACTAAGTCAAGTGGTCTATCTCAATTATAGAAGTGAACATATATGACCTCCCACAAGAAAATGATTACATAAGATTGAAACTTTTCATTTGGCTTCTTACAATTCATATCATTTGATCATTTTGAATCAATACAACTCATTTTGGGCAATACATCTCATTTTTGAGATTGATGCCTGAAATTTTTGATATTTCACTTTGAAGAACAAGCCTTTGGCTTTTTGGGCATCATACATTTTCATATAAGTCGCTTTCCGTTTTTCCTAGTCGAATACTAGTATGTGCGACGGCTTTTGCAGCTCATTATCTCTTTTCATTTTGAGATTTACATTTATTGAGCTCTTTAAGCAATAAAAATAAAAGAGTGGGAAGAGATATAAGCACAAGTCTACGCATGTATCAAAACCAACATGACTATTAACAAATCATTCATGACAAGCTTGAAAATCGATTTACAACAATCACACAAAGATGTCAAGATTTTTCCCACAAAGATATAAGTGCAAAAACTAACAAGCTAAGCTCATAAATGCACAAAGCCATTTGTACAAAGGTACAAGGCCAAACTCACATGTGATATGTGCTCAAACATATACGATCAAACTTTTTGAATTTTTCACTTTTTATGTGGTTTTGGATTTTTACTCACACAAAATAGAAACATAAAAGTAAGATAAAAAATGAAACAATGCATACAAATAAATGCAAGATGCACAAAATGCAAAAAGATATGACATTTAATGCATGAAGGGTCCTACAAAGATCGAAAGAATTAGATCAAGGACCAAAAAAGCAAAAGCTCAACCATAGGAACCCTTCCTCATCCAAATGGAACGATTGTTTGGAATGAGTGTCTCATGGGAAGTGAGACGAGGGTTGGAAGAATGAAAACCGGAGATGCACATAGACAAGGAGGTAAGAGCATTAACCACTTTCTTCAACAACTTACCATTTTCCATCCAATCCGGTTTAGCTTTCAAAGCACAACTTCCAAAAAACTCAAGTTTCTCTTTTCTTTTGATTCTCTTAAGAGCTTGAAACTTAGAGCAATGGGGTCTTAGATGACCAAAGGCACCACAATGGTGACAAGCAATGTATTTAGGTCCATTAAGCTTTTTGGGAAGGGATCTAACAACAAAGGTTTGTTCTCTTTTTAACTTGAGGCATTGGGGTCTTATGTGACCGATCTCACCGCAATGGTGGCAAGTTGGAACAAACTTAGATCCATTCAAAACCTTAGGTTGAGACCTAAACGGAGGCTTTGACTTAACAGTCTTTCTCTCCACATTTTGATTTCTCTTATGTAGAGGAATGTACACCGATTTGTCCTTTAAGGTAGAACACACACTAGGCACAAAATCGGGTACTATAACATGATTGCAACAAATATTTTCATCATTTTTAACAATAGGTTCAGCAATCAAACACTTGGCATGCATCTTAAGAGATTCATTTTCACATTTAAGATTATCAACAAGTTTGTTAGACAAAACAAGTTTAACATCCAAGTCCATATTCAAACATTCAAACTCTTTCAGCTTTTCATGAGAAATTTCAGCAAGTTTTTTATATTTCTCAACCAATTTGTTGGATTCATTGAGCTTAACAATCAAATCATCATTTTCACAAAATAACTTGCTCAAATTCTTTTGAAACTTCTTAGCATTTTTCTTTAAGAGTTTGTCAACACCACCCATAGATTCAAATAACATGTCATCACACTTATGAGGATTAACACTCATAGAGGCAATTTCACAAACACGTGGCATGTTACATTCATTACCAACCAAATCATGCAAAGAGTCATACAAAGCATAATCCATGGCAAATAAACACAAGGGGTCAGGGATCACACTTAGGTATTTAAACCACAACAAGTGTACCCGCTCTGATACCAATTGAAAGTTCAAAAACGTGTATAAACACCTTTGAACGTTTAGACCCCCAAATTACAAATTACCAATTCAAGCTTTATATCAAACAATTAATGTGCGGAACATGAACAAAAGCTTAATACAGAATTGATAAACAATCTAAGCCAATTAAAATCACATTCACAGCAGAAAATAAAAGGCAAAGATAAAGGGAAGAGAGATGCAAACACAAGGACAACACACGATATGTTATCGAAGAGGAAACCGAAGCCCTCGGCGTAAAACCTCTCCGCCGCCCTCCAAGCGGTCAATAATCCACTAGAAAATGTAGTTGGGATACATGAACAGCAATAGACCCTCCAAGCCTAATCTACCCGATGTACCTAAGCCCTCCAAGCTCCTTGCTCCAACGAGGTTACGCCGAACCTTTTTCTTTTCTAACTTACCGGATTCCGCTACTAGACCGTAGCATCCGCCATCCTTGGCATCCTCCAATGCTTCCCAAAGCTCCAAAAACACTCAACACTCTAAATTGGTGTGGGTAGTGTTTGGATAGAAATCTCCTCTCAATAGGTATGACAATGAGAGAGGGAATGAGAAGAGACTACAAAGGTTTCTCTCTAAGAATGAGTAGCTCTCTCTAATTGGGTGGGTGTTTTGAAGAAACCTCTCTTAGGGTTTTTCTTTTTGAATAGCCACCCATATCTTGTGGGAATGAGGGGTATTTATACTGGTGTGAGAATGGAATACGAAGAGTTAGTTTTTCCAAAAACAGGGCTGGCTGGCGACTTGACCTCGCGACTTGACTGAGTCGCGAGTTTAAGTCGCGAGCTAACTTAATGGCTAGTCTGGATTTTTGTCGTGTAGTGCTCCAGGTGGCGTGACTGTTCAGCTCCCCTGCATGCTCTGCACGTGAGCAACTTTTGGCGGCTTGCAAGCCGCGAGCCACCTGCGAGTCCTAGCCGCGAGTCTCTGCTTCACTGCACTGTCTTGAGCATTTCTTCACACTCTCTCATACACTACCCTTACATGATTCACACCTAAATACAAGGTTTCTAAGTGCTATATTACAAGCAAATTAGTCATGGAATAAATCCAACACATGGTTGATTAAATTCAACCTTACAAGCTAAAAATTGTTTCCATTCCTGAACTTTGTACAAAGTTTTTTTTTTTTTTTTTTTTTTTTTTTTTTTTTTTTTTTTTATCATTCCCAAACTTTCAAAATTTCATTTTTCATCTTTAAACTTTTGAAGGCATTTCAATTTTTTTGTCCTTCCTCAACATCCGTTAAATTTAATCTTACATGTACTAACAAAAATACTGAGGTGCTAGATTTTTAGTATTTTTTTAGTGCATGTATATTTCTAGCATTAAATAATCTAACATAGAGCACTTTTTTTTTTTTTTTTTTTTTTTTTTTTTTTTTTTTTTAAATCAGGACACAATGCACCAAATAATTGGTAATTACAATCTTCCATAGTCTTGCTTCTTCGAAAGAAAAACCTTATTTTTGCACCTTATTATTATTATTATTATTTTGGCTTCTTGTTTTTTTCATCCCTAAACTTTCAAAATTCATTTCTTTGTCTTTAAACTTTTGGTAACATTTCAATTTTGTCCTTTCATCAACATCCATTTAATTTGAATCTTATGTGTCCTAACGAAATGCTAAAGTGGTAGATTTTTAGTATTTTGTTTTTTTAGTGCATGTAGAATTTTAGCATTAAATAATCTAACAAAGAACACTCATTAAATAATCTACATATTTTGAAAATCTAATCGTTGGATTGCATGTTCTTTGCGTGCTTAATACATATATCAAATTTTGTGTCAATCAGATATTATTTACTCTATGATCTATAAACTTATATTTTATGTATAATTTTAAACTAGAAAAACTTGCAATTTAAATAATTTAATGATGACATAACTATTCATTTTTTTTTTTTAATTTTAGAAATTGTGCAAGCATCGAAGATATAATTTGGGATATCTATTGTGAGATAGGTTTTTCTTATTCGTAAAGAAAACATGCATGTGATTTTAATATTGTAATTTGAAAGTATATAATAAATTTATATATTTAATAGGATTTAAATATTCGGTGATCTCTTGATAGGTTTAAAATTTATAATAAATAACCCAAATCCTTGACAGCTCATATCTCTTAGTGTTTCCAATTGAGATATCCAGGGTTTAAATCCACCCCCCTTCGGTTGTAACTATTGAATTTATTAACAACAAAAAAGAAAGAAAATTTATAATAAAAATGTATTTCTTTTCCTTTTTTGATGGATTTGATAATTGATTCATAATAATTGTTATTTATTATCAAATCAGGACACTAATCGGTTAGCTTAAAGTTGTTTTCGTTCCTAAACCTTGCCTAAAGTTTATTTTTTCATCCCTAAACTTTCAAGAGTTCATTTCTTCGTCTTTAAACTTTTGGTAACATTTCAATTTTTGTCCTTCTGTCAACATCCGTTTAATTTGAATCTTACGTGTACTAACGAAATGCTGAAGGGGTAGATTTTTAGTATTTTTTTTTTTTAGTACATGTAGATTTTTAGCATTAAATAATCTAACATAGAACACTCATTAAAAAAAATTTCATAGTATAACGGATTTCGAGTTGGGCTTCAGGTATTTCTTCTTCTTTTTTTTTCTTTTTTTTTTTTTTAAAAAATTTTAAATTTTAATTCCATCTGGAAAAAGGATAAATTTAAATTTAAGTTTCAAGAGAAAATCATTTGGCATTAATGACCAACTCATTATAGAAAACACAATCTGAATTTATTCCACTCTTTGATTTATTTCCTTTCAAAGCAAAGTTTAAATTTCAAATTAGAATGTTTTATAGTTAATGTCTTAAAGATATTCCATTTGCATGGTTGAACTAGTTTTGTATGATTTTCTTTTTTGGGTAAAATATCATTTTCGTCTCTAAACTATCACAAAAGTTTGTTTTTCGTCCTTGAACTTTCAAAAGTTCAATTTTCGTCCCTAAACTTTGCAAAACGTTTTGATTTTCGTCCCTCTGCCTGTTTCCATTAGTTTTTGCCTTATGTGTCTTGACAGAGTACTGATGTGATGTTTGATTTGGACTAATTTATTTTATTTAAAAAAATATAGACACGTGGCAAAGACTTATTGGCTCACATGTGAACATTTTTAAAAAAGGCCAAAATCACCCCACCAAAATCTCCAAGACTTAAGCAAGCCAATGTTAATCTAAAATTCCTAAACCATGAAAACCCTCTACCCTCATTCATTGAAAACCTCAAACCGGTGTCCCTAATCGGCCGTTAGTTTTTGCCACTATCGAAGTTACATAGTGCTTAGTGCTTACCATGTGCAGTGTTGCAATTAAAATAATGCAAACCCAAGTGCAGATTTTTCACAAGTAATAATATCTTGGTGAGTCCGAGGTTGATCTAGAGGGAATGATTGACACTGATGTAAAAACCTCTATTATTAAGTAGTAAATAAAAACAGTTGTTTGTTTGTTTTTCCACCCAAAGATGGAGCAAGATAATAGTGAAACTATAATTGAAAATAGCAAAATAAATCTAAGAGAAATTAATGGAGATAAAACACTAGGGATTCAAGGATCCACCTAATACTTTATCACATGAACTTGGATTATTTTTAACTCAATTGGGCTAGAAAGCCAACTTGCCTAATTGTAAAATAAAACAATAAAGTACTCAAACAAGGTATAAAGTAGATTGAATATGAGTGATTGAGCAAATCATTCAATTGGCATGTTACAAGGGAGATTAAGCATTCAATATATTCTCAAATCATAACGAATCAAGGAGTTCAAGCATTCGATATAAATAAAAATCATATTAAATCTTAAAAACTTATCAACATGCAATGATTCTAAATAGTAAATCAATCTCAAAATTCAATCATCAATCCATAGAAAGCACGTAGAAAATCCCAAAAACACATGATAAAAATATTAGGTTTCACCTCTAACCCTAGTTAGAGATTCAGCCACACATAGTTATGCAAAAGAAATCCATCAAAACAATGCTAAACGTCTAAAAAAATAAAACAAAAGATAAAAAAACATTCTAGGGTTTTCCTCTACTATAACCTCAGCCTCCTCCAAAAGAAAAAGAGAAAATCCCTTAAATTTAGGATGGGAATCCCTTGATTTTCGGAATTTTATCCACTGTCAGCTTCCAGCCCACTTTTGACATTCAAAATGATTTTTATGGAATTTATGGTAAACTACAAAGTTGTATATCTTCAAGTCTTCTTTCCGTGGCCATAAGAATCAGGTCAATCAGACATCTGTGTAAGAAGTTATGGCAAAAATACTAAAACAGTGCAGGACGTTTCCATATCAGGATTTTTTCAATTTTGGCTTGGACGAATTTCTTTCTTCCCTTTTTTATTCTCATGTTTTTTACTTATTTAATGCTTCAAAAACCATACTCCAATTGATCTTGACCCTTGGATTCTCTTGACAGCATATTTGTATGATTAGCTGAATGGTTTTAATCTCTCCTGCAAGAGAAAAATACACGTAATGAGTATATTTTTGAGAAATATTTCAAACTCACACATTTACGTGTAATTAAACATGAAATTGATGTGATATTGCATACCAAGACTACGATAATAGTGTAATTTTAAGCAATCAACACACCCGCCCAACTAGCAATTTGCTTGTCCTCAAGCAAAGAATGTGTAGAATTCAACAAAAGTATTGCAACAAACCAAGAGTTTTGGAGAACATTGGAAATACTCAAATCTAGAATTTTAAGGCACAAAAGATTGAGAATAATTCTAGCCTCATTATAATTTCCAAGACAACAATTCAAGTTCAATGCATTAAGCCTCTGTTAGAAAATTGCAAATAAATATGCACCAAGTTATATTTTGAGTAAGGCTTAAACAAGATAAAGTTTCAGTTCTCCAAGACAATGTCAAAACCAAAACCAATATCCACTAAGAACAGGTCAAAAACCTGAGACTCTGATTCTAAACCTAATTCACTGTCCAAGTTAACGAGAGATGTGGATATTCACCTTAATACCTCTTGGGCTTTATTTGTGATATTCCAGCTTACTCACATTTTTACAATGATGGCTTTCACTTTAGTTAGATAGACCTTTTAAACGAAAAGATCAAATCACATAGAATTCTCTGAACCCCTATTTCTATTTTTCTTTTTCTTTGTCTTTTTATTTATTTACTTTTTTTAGAGGCATTCACAACTAAGTAGCCCTTTCCATCGTACCTGGTCTAATTCACTGGCCCCTTATTAATGCCTCCAAATTTCAACCAATTTTTTTTTTCTTCTTCAGCGAACCAAGTGAACAAGCAAGTCAAGGTTCATCAGGCCTCAGAGTAGCTATTGGGATAACACTGCCTTATCAAACCTCAACTCCCCAAAGAATAAGCCCAGCATAAGCACAACTAAAAGTTCAACATTAATTGCTCATTTCTAACAAAAGATTAATAAATGAAAACTCATATTACATGTACTTTTGAATTAGGAAAAAAGCATAAAATAAATTCTCAAACTCATGGGCCAAATCATTCAATTCAAGTACAAACAAGTGTGATCTCATTGCTTTCAAAAAAAAAAAAAAAGTGTGATCTCATTTTATTTTATTTTATTTTTTATTATTATTTTTTGCTTTTGATTTTATTTTTAAAATGAAAATGAACAAAAATCTCAAATTAACATGGAAACAATTTATGCAAAGCCACAACCCCACCATCCACCCCCCCCCCCCCCCCCCCCCCCCAACTTAAACTCAACATTGTCCTCAATGTTATAAGTCAAAGCACAAGTCATGCAAAACTTATTACATAGAAAATAAAAATATGAAATAAGGAGAGTCGGTAAAGAGTACCTGAGAATGGCAGAATGAAAGCAGTTTGAAGACTAACATCACTGTATCCAATTGTTAATGAACAAAATAAAAATAATAAAAAAAAACTAAAGTACAACAACTCCTCCCATGGAAGCCTTGATCAATCAAGATAAACAGGTTCTTTAAGAGAGGTGGTGTCCACCTCTGGAAAAAAGTCATCAAAAAATGGTTTTAACCTTTGGCCATTAACTTTGAAAACACTGTCATTATTTGGATTCCCAATATCAATGGCCCCATGTGGAAAAACAGTTTTAACAATGTAAGGGCCAGACCATCGAGATTTTAGCTTCCCTGGAAACAAATGTATCCTCGAATTATAAAGAAAAACTTTATGAGATGGTTCAAAAGACTTCCTCATTATATTCTTATCAAGAAAAGCTTTCATTCTTTCTTTATAAATCTGAGCATTGTCATAGGCATCATTCCTTATTTCCTCAAGTTCATTCAATTGCAACTTGCATTGAGCATGAGCTTTGTCTAAATCAAAATTCAGAATTTTTATTGCCCAATAAGCTTTTTGCTCAAGTTCCACAGGCAAGTGACAAGCTTTCCCATAGACAAGTCTATTGGGTGACATACCAATCGGGGTTTTGAAAGTAGTGCAGTATGCCCAAAGTGCACCAGGTAGCCTAAGAGAACAATCTTTGCAGTTTGGGTTAACCATTTTTTCTAAAATCCTTTTTATTTTCCGATTAGATACCTCAACTTGATCACTTGTTTGTGGATGGTAAGGACTAAGGAGTAGCAACCTTATGAGTGATTCCATATTTCTTCATCAAGACCTCAAAATATTTATTGCAAAAATGGGTGCTTTCGTCACTGATGATGGCACGTGGTGTTCCAAACCTAGACAATATATTTTCCTCAAGGAATTTCAAAATAGGTCTATGGTCATTGGTCTTGCAAGGAATGGCTTCAACCCATTTAGTCACATAATCCACAGCTACCAAAATATAAAGATATCCAAATGAAGAGGGAAATGGTCCCATAAAATCAATTCCCCAACAATCAAACATTTCAATGATTAAAATTGGGTTTAAGGGCATCATATTCTTACGAGATATTGCTCCCACTCTTTGACATTGCTCACAAGTTTTGCAAAAATTATGGGCATCCTTAAAAAGTGTAGGCCAATAAAAACCTGATTGCAAAATCTTGGCAGTTGTTTTCTTTGCAGAAAAGTGGTGCCACAAGCCTCGGAATGACAAAAATTAATTATACTCATAAACTCATTATCAGGGACACATCTCCTAATTATTAGGTCTGGACAGTATTTAAAAAAAAAAGGATCATCCCAAAAGAATTTCCTTACCTCAACTAGAAATTTCTTCTTATCTTGCTATCCCCAATATTCCAATGGATTTGGCTTGATTTTGAGTTGCGTTTCTAATGCTTTAGGTTGATTTTGGGGGGTCAATTTTGTGGTGGATTATCAACTGTTGTAATGGGTTATGGTGGTGGTTGCGGTGGTGGTTTGGTGGTGCTAGGTTAGTGGTTGGTGGTTCTCATTTTCTTCTTCTTTCTTCTTTTACTACTGGGTTGCTATGGCCATTGGAAAAGATAGGGAGTTTGGCTGGTGATAGAGAGAAAAAATAATAAAATATTATTATACACCGCTACAGTAATCATGTATATTTATATTGTTACTTTTGAAGGAAAATTGTGTAAATTTTGAAACTTTTTGTATTTTAGAAGCATTGGTGCGGATGCTATAAGGGAGTGATTAAACGTCTAGGACAGTGAAGCTATTTTGCTGATTTTGGTTGCCAATTGGGCTGTTATTGTGGGGGTTCCACAGAGAATAAGGGTTTCACGAATGGAGGGAGTGAAGGTCCAGGGTGTGAAAGGTGATTTTGACCTTCTAAAAAAATGTTCCCACGTGAGCCAATAAGTCTTTACCATGTGTCCATATTTTTTTAAATAAAATAAATTAGCTCAAATTAGATACCATGTTAGCACCCTATCAAGATACATAAGACAAAAACTAACTGATACAGGCGGAGGGACGAAAATCAAAACGTTTTGCAAAGTTTAGAGATGAAAATAGATCTTTTGAAAGTTTGGGAATAAAAAACGAATTTTTGTAATAGTTTAGAGATGAAAATGATATTTTACCATTTTTTTTAAGAAATGTTGTAATGGAAATTGAAACCATTGCACATAACAAAAGAAAGGAAAATTTTAATTAATGACATTAAAGGCCTTCCATACCTCATGGGTTTATGTTTCAAAAACTTTAGATTTTCAAAATAATTGATAGGAGGTAGTAATTATAATAGAATTAAGGATGAAAGAGTAACAATTGTGAGAGAATTAAGGGTTAGTATTATTGGTAGTTTTACCGTGTTTAACATCGAGAGAAAATTATGCTGGAGTTAATGACGTGAGGTAGGTTTTAATTGCTTATTGCCTGTTTTTTTTTTTCTTTTGTTTCTTTTTTACTTTGATGGGGCTACTTTCAATGAGATGGGAACTGCAGGGATGGACGTGAGGTAGGCAATTTAGTTGCCCTTTTTTTAGCCAAAGTTCTAAGTCTGGTAATGAGCTACACAGGTTTAGTTTAATTCAATTCCAGGGGATATAGCTCCACTAGTCACACATAACTCATTGTAGTTCGTTTATTTTTTTATCTTTTCAATATAAAAAAAAAAAAAATACTTTGCTTCATTTATGATTTTTGTTCAACCGATTTATATATATATATATATATATATATATATATTTTGTTGTCAACTTTGGTACATTTATGACTTATCTTGATTTTTTTTTTATCCAACGCATTTTTGTAATAAATCAATAAAGAAATTCCTTTAACACTATCAACAATTTTTAGGAGTAATTAAATCCATTTACTAACCATTAATACTTAAGATATTATCAAATAAACATTAAAATTTGGAAAATGCTAGAGATCAAACATTTTTACAAACTGCTGTTGATGTAATGAATGATTATTAGTAAATAAAAAGAGTAATATTGGAGATACAAACTTTTTTACAAACTATTGATGTGGTGAATGGTTATTAGTAAATGAAAAAGTGATATTAATGGTGGGATTAGATGAAAACCAATAAGAAGTAGGTCACATCACCAATTTGTAAAAATGTTGTAAAATAATTTGTGGTTATAGCATTACTCAAATAAAAAAAGTGATGTTATTGGTGAGCCCAGTTAAAAATCAATAAAAATATTGACCACAGTAATAATTTGTGACTGTGCCGTTACTCTTAAAATTTTAGAATGGTTTAATTGCATTTTTGAATGCTAATAATTATTTTTGCCTTGATTGAGTTCTCTCAGGGGTGGTGTGAAGTCTTAAAAGATTTTTAAAGTCCACTATTTTACACTACCTCTTCTTTTCTTGGACTCAATAATTTTTTTAAGAGAGTTTTAACATATGACATCCACTCCTGATAATAGCTTGTTATTATCAGATCAAGACATCAATAAGTTAATCTCATATTAGAAAATGAGCGTGAGTTAAAGAGGTTTAAAGCATGTGCTGTGTATCCAAGAGTTAGGCATTTTTGGATATATACCACCGTCAGTTTCTTTAAGACATTCTCCTATCTTTCCGTGTGTGTATGTTAAAATACTTAGTAATCTCCAAAAAAAAAAAAAGTTTATAACTTTATTCAATTTAGGTCTATTGTTAATTTTCATCAAATTGCAACACTAATGAGTTTGATATATTTGGATTTTGAAATAATAAAATATTTTCCCACTATTACTTAAAAAGGTAATTAAAAAAGAAAAAAAAAAGGGACAGGAGTATAATAGTGGGAGATGGTGATTCAATAAAGTGCTTCTAAATTTCATATATCTAAAATACCCAACTGGAGTTGCACAAAGAAAATAAGAACCCCATTAGAATTTAGAAAATAGAAACATATATCAAACACAGAAAAAAAAAATCGGAATCCGAATCCCAAAATTGAAGCAAAATATGGAATCTCCGACAAAGAAAATGAAGGAGCACCAACAATGGACGTCTAGAGACAATTGTTGGAGGCAACCGTAGTACTTCTCAGGTATGTGTTCCTCTATTTTCTTGCATGAAGCTAAAAGTAGTATGTTGGTTAGCAAAAAGATAGTTCTATTATTGTTTTTTAAATCTATGTGGACTTCAATTAAAAAAGCTCGGTCTTCTTCTACAATAGGTATCGTCAAGTAGTTTTAAAAATAATAATTGTTCATTTATAATTTAGTATCTATTTTTCAATCAATTTTATTAATATTATGGAAGTTTTTTCCAATCTACATATAATTAATTAGTGATTAAACTGTTCACGATATTAGTTAGGAAAATTACACCAACCTCACCTCACATGAGGTTTAATAAAATAACACTTCTTAAACATTTCAAGAAATGACGCTTCACCCTTGAGGCGTATATAAGTGAAATAGTTAAGTTTTTACAATCGGAATATTCTTGTATAAGTGAAATAGTTAAGTTTTTACTATTGGAATATTTCATTTTTAAAACGATTTTTATTTGTTTATACACACTTTGGGGGTGGGGGGGGGGGGGGGGAATTGTTTTGCTTCCACAAACCTCAAGGAAAATAGTGTTATTCCATCCATTTTTTAGGTAAGAATCATTTTAAGAAAGGAATATTCCATTAGTTTAGAGAGATTGAACTTAACTATTACGTTGTACAAGCCTCAATAGAGGAGTTTCATTTCTATAAATATCAATGACGGGTTTTGTAATTTATCCTATTAGTTATTTGTGCACAATATTGGAGGCAATTTCGTTGTTGAGCTAGAATACAAGTTTTCATGCCTGTTTTCTCTTCAATTTGGAGAGATGAATGTTTGGTGGGCTAGGGGAGAAAATGCCTTGGCCCCACAAAAAAAAATCGATCCATTCTCTCATACCAAACAAAACTCATACCTATTTTCTCTCATTTATTTTTTATCGTCCTTATTCCACCTCCAAGCAAACAGACCTTAAGTGTAAAGCCTACCTTGTCACTTAAGAAAGAAAGATACGAGGAAATAAATAACCCATAAATAACCAAGATCAACGTTTTTTTTTTTTTTTTTTTTTTAATTGAATGTCAAATTTTTTTTGTTTTTGTTTTTGGGGGTAAGAATGTTAACTTGATTTTAAAAGGATGAAAGAACAAAGCAAGATCATAGAATATTTAAACAATATAGTCACAGTCACTTTATTGTTATCACTTATTGATGTAACATCCATGTTCTATGGCAAAATGCCTAGAAAATAAGTAGAAATAATTATAATTTATTTTCGTAGTTGGTAATATGTAGGCTAACATTATTTGGAACGAAAGTCTCTCTCCATTCTTAGCCCGAAATTCCATGAAGCAAATTAAAGTGACCTAAATCTTGGCGCATCATGGCAGCATATTGTTATATTTTTGAAGGGGTGACTCGAGAGACTCTGTGCCACTAGGACCTAAAGGATGTTCCACAGGGGGTGTTGTGGGAGACTTAATAGGATTTGGGCCCTTTGGAACTGTCCTTTTGATCTCATAATTTAAAGAACCGAAATTGTTAGGTTCTAAGGAATTAGGAACTAATGTATTAGAACTTCAATGTGTAATCTTGGCAAACCATGATCAAAACATTTAGTCTAGATTTAGCTTGCTCAAAGTGAGTTTTTGTGTAAAGTTGGAATCGAGTGTATTGCAGGATTTATTGTGTAAATCTGCAAGGTTCGATCGATCAAAAATTAGACTCGATCGATCGAGGCTCGTGCAAATTGTTTTTCTGCAGAATTTTCCAACTCAAGCCGAAGCCCATATGACGTGTAAGGTTTTATGTTTTGCCTTAAGTATAAAAGGAAAAACCCTAACCACATTTTTTGGTTGTTGTTTATGCTGTGTATATGAATCTCTTGTGAGATCTAGAGGTGTTTGCCTTCATACATACTTAGGCTTATCAAGATCAAGATTGATGTTGAGAGCTTGGTGATCGCTTCAGTTGCTGCATAAAGAGCTTATAGAAAAACACAAGTGGGAGTACTTATGGTTGCTATGAATCCAAGAAAGAAGTAGTCCGTGGACTCGGAGCTGTCATGTAGTCGTGGTAGTAAGTTTTCTACTTGAGGTAGTAATAAGATGTTAGTGGTTTAAGTCGCTATTGGAAAACTTTAATTTTTTTTATAGTGGATATGTTTTACCTTAAGGATAGCTAGGTTAAATCCTCCCTAGGTTTTTTACTGGTTTGATTTTCCTAGGTTATCATATCGTTGTGTTCTTTATTTTTCGCACTGTTTCAATGATATGATTTATCTGTGTTAACCTAGATCTGTATAATTTACCTAAGTTAATCACTTGGCTAAATAACTAGGTTAATCTGTTTGTGTTTAAGGGGTCTAAAAAGGAACAAGTGGTATCAGAGTTAACTCTAGTATTTAGATCCTTTGATCTAAGAGTTGATCTTTGACCTCTGTTTTCATGGATTCTTGGAAGTACTTATTGCTAAAGTTCCATCTTATCTACTTTTGGTTTGTGTCTTTTGTTGCTTTTGTAAAGTCTTCCTTTGAGTATCTTGGTATAATCACATGTGATAATAATTATGTGTGCTACACTGCTTTAACCGCCTTAAAGGCATGTGATTCTTGTCTTTGGTATTTAGATAGTGGTTGTTCCAAGCATATGACATGAATAAAGCTTTGTTCAAGACACTCTTTGAAGGAAAGATTGGGACAGTCACATTCAAAGATGGAAGCAAATTTGTGATTAGAGGCATTGGAACTGTGGACATTCTAGGGTTGCTGGTTTTTGAAGATGTCTGGTATGTTGATGGGCTGAAGGCTAACTTACTTAGCATTAATCAAATTTGTGACAATGGACTGAATGTTCTCTTCAACAAGTATGAATGTGAGATACTTGATGGAGGAGGTGACTGTATGTGTATTGGTGTGAGGACAATTGACAACTGTTATGGTATAACACCAAGTATAAGCAACAAGTGTTTCAGTGCAAAGATCAACCAAGTAAACTTATGGCATCAACAGTTAGGACATGCAAGTCACAAGAAATTAGAGAAGATTTCCAAGTGTGATGCAGTAATTGGTTTGCCTAAGTTTGAAAAGATAGAAAAGTGCATATATGTATCATGTTAGATGGGTAAACAAGTGAAGTCCAAACATCCGTCTGTAACTGAAGTTCAAACTTCAAGACCTTTAGAGTTGTTACACATTGATCTCATGGGTCCTACCAGAGTTTAGAGTTTAGGTGGAAAGAGGTATATTCTAGTTATTGGGGATGATTTTTCTAGATATACTTGGGTTGTGCTTTTAATTGATAAAGCTAAGGCTCCTGAAAAGATGATACACTTGTGTAAGAAATTGCAAGTTGAGAAAGGTACTGTGATAGCCAAAAAGAAGTGATCATGGAAGAGAATTTGAAAACACAAAGCTGACTACTTTCTGCAATGATCAAGGCACACATCAAGAGTTCTCTTCACCCAAGACACCATAATAGAATGAAATAGAGGAACGGAAGAATAGGGTCGTTTAAGAGATGGCTTGTGTCATGCTACACAACAAAAAGATGCCCAAGTCCTTCTAGGGAGAAGCAATTAACACTGCTTGCCATACACTCAACCGGATGTATTTCAGACCTGACTCCAAGAAAACTCCTTATGAACTCTGGAGAGGAAAGAAGCCTATTGTCAAATACTTCTGCATATTTGGCAATGACTGTAATATTTTGGGTGATAGGGAGAACCTAGAAAAGTTTGATGCAAAGAGCGACAAGGAATACTTTCTAGGATACTCTTCCACTAGTAGAGCATACAGAGTATACAATATGAGAACTAAAATAGTCATGGAGTCTTCAAATGTGGTGATCAATGATGAACTGTGTTCAGAAACTCATTCAGAAAACACTCCTCTGGTTTAAGAAAAGATTGTGGAAGTTGATGATCCTATTTCTGATGATTATATTGGGAAGCATAGTGATGAAGAGCTACTGTTGTTGAATGATGTTGTTTCAGTACCATCAAGTTCAGAACCATCTACACCGATTCATGAAACCTAACAAGTACAGAGTAAGCCTAGTCCTTCATCAAAACAAAAAGGTACCTCCACATCTCTGGTCAAAGGTCCATCTTCTAGAGTGAAGTTAAATCACCCTACCACAAACATCTTGGGTAGTTTGAATGACAACATGAGATTGAGATCCAAAACCTTAAATTTAATTACTCACTTATGTTATCTATCCTAATTTGAACCGAAAAAGGTGGATGAAGCACTTCAAGATGCTGATTGGGTTAATTCTATGCATGAAGAACTTCATCAATTTTTTGGAATGATGTGTGGGAATTAGTTTCTAGACCAAAGGGAGTAAATGTGATTGGAACTAAGTGGATTTTCAAGAACAAGTCAGATGAACATGGTACTGTTATTCGAAACAAATTAAGACTTGTTGCTCAAGGATACACACAAGTGGAAGGGATTGATCTTGATGAGACTTTTGCACCAGTAGCAAGACTGGAATCCATTAGGATACTTCTAGCCATAGCAAGTCATTTGAATTTCAAGTTGTATCAAATGGATGTCAAGAGTGCTTTCTTAAATGGGATGTTGCAAGAAGAGGTGTATGTTGAACAACCAAAGGGTTTGTTGATCCTTACAGACTGGATGATGTCTACAAGTTGAAGAGAGCCCTCTATGGTTTGAAACAAGCTCCCAAGGCATGGTATGATAGATTAACCGCATATCTCATTGAGCTTGGATTCAAAAGAGGATTTGCAGATACTACACTTTTCATACGAAAGGATAAGAATTATTTTGTAGTAGCTCAAATTTATGTTGATGATATTGTTTTTGGTGCTATTAATGATTCTCTTGCTTAATCCTTTGCAGATGAAATAAAGAAGATATTTGAATTGCGTATGGTTGGTGAACTAACTTATTTCTTGGGATTACAAGTGAAGCAAACGGTATTTGGAATTTACATCAACCAAGCAAAGTATGCTAGAATTCTTGTCAAGAGATTTGGACTTGAAAAGGCTGCACATGCTAGAACACCAATGGCTGCTAATGCAAAGCTAACCAATAATCCTTCAGGTGAGTCTGTTGATGTCACATTATATAGAAGCATGATTGGTTGTCTTTTGTATTTAACTACAAGTCGTCCTAATATTGCTTTCAGTGTTGGTGTATGCTCTAGATTTCAATCTAATCCTAAGGTTTCACATTTGAATGCTATTAAAAGAATCATAAAATATGTTATTGGAACTTGTGATTATGGATTGTTCTATAGCAAAGAGACAAATTTGTCTCTTACTGGATTTTCTGATTTAGATTGGGCCGGCAATGCCGATGATAGAAAAAGCACCACTAGTGGGTGTTTTTATGTAGGAGCCAATCTTGTTGCTTAGATGAGTAAAAAGAAAAATTATGTCTCTCTGTCTACTGTAGAAGTAGAATATATTACTGTTGGAAGTTGTTGTTCACAGCTTCTTTGGATGAAAAAGCTTTTGAGTAATTATGGGATATCACAAGACATCATGATTGTTTATTGTGATAATTCTAGTGCTATTGATATCTCTAAAAACCCTGTTCAACACTCTAAGACTAAACACATAGAGATTAGATATTACTTTATTAGGGATCTGATTGAAAGAAAGACTGTGACTCTTGAATGTATCCCTACTGAATGTCAAAATGATGACATCTTCACCAAACCTCTTGATAGAAGTAAGTTTAAGACACTTCGTCAAGTAATTGATGTGATTCTGTGTCCCTAATCATCTTTGGCTTTCTTGGTCCTTGTGCTTCATCTCTCTATTCTTTGTGACCATTCCTCTTTATTGTTTTGCTTTCTTTGTTTTCTTCTAGGATTTGCATTGCATAACATTCATGCATTTCATACTAGGTTGTTTTTGTTATTTTTTTATAATTAAAAAAAAAGGAGGGAAAGGGAAGCAAAATGTGTTTTGCATTATTTCTCTTGGATTTGAAATCAAGGTTGGCCATATTATCTTTACATAACATGTTTATGTATCTTGTTTAGTTTGGATGAACTTATTTTATTGCATTTTACTAGTTTGAGCTTTGTAGTGCATGTTGTGTGGGAGTTGTTTATAGTTTTTGATCACATGATCTTGATCTTGAAGTCACATGCCTTTGATTGTTGGACTTGAACTTAATGAAAAAGACATAGATAACCATCTCACTACTGTTTATTAGCCAATCATGAACACCTTAGTGCATATCATAAGATTTTGTGCTCGAGAAAGTGTAGCATATGCACAAAAGAACATAAGGTGTAGCCTCAGATTAAATGATAAAATTGGTGTGTACATTATTGGGCTATAATTACTTCACAATCAAATAAAATTGTTGTATACATTATCTTGGCTATTTTAATAAGTTTCAAATCAAATAAAATTGGTGTGTACGTTATGAAGCAAATCAAGAAACTTACATGATTGCAAGCTTTTATTTTAGGAGATGTTATAGTTATATGATGTACCTCTTTAGGTGATTGTCTCTTTCAAACTTATATGATAAATTTTGTAGAAATTGTGATTGATCACTATTTACTTATCACTTTACATGTATCTCAAGTTTTTGCTAGTTGCATACACTACATGAGTTACTCTTTACTAAACTTGGTACATTATATTGTGTGTGATTTTGTTGTGACCATCCAAGATTAAAAGTTTCTTGATTTTAATGCAAAATATGTTTAAAGTTTGAGATTTGAGGACAAATTGATTGAAAATCTTGTTTTTGGAAGATCTGGGTTAAATTCAAGTGTTTTAGAAAAACTTTTCATCTCATACTCATGCATTTTATTCTTAAAACATTGTGCTTTGAGAAGTTTCTGCATTAAAATGCTCCGTTTTTCAAAAATTTGATTTTTCTAGATTTTCGATCGATTGAACCTGTTGCTCGGTCGATCAAAATTGCGATTAAAAAATTGGTTTGAATCTGCCTAGCTCGATCGCTACTCGATTGATGCTAGATCGATCGAATGTGATTTTCGATCGATCGAACCTATTTTTCGATCGATCGAAAATCATTTAGGGAGTTTTTTTAAAAACATAAGCTTTTCACATTTTCTTCACTATTTCAAAACTTTTCAAAAAGCTTTTTGGCTTTCTCTCTTCAACCAATCCAACTCAAGCAAATTTTTGTCGTTTTTCCCTCAATTTTTTCTCAAGGTTTTTGTTGTCTAGCACTAGTAAGACCTTTTTACCCTGTCCTTTTTAGTTTAATCTCATTTTTCATGCATTTAAGGGAAAATTT
This sequence comes from Quercus robur, assembly GCF_932294415.1. Taxonomy (NCBI): domain Eukaryota; kingdom Viridiplantae; phylum Streptophyta; class Magnoliopsida; order Fagales; family Fagaceae; genus Quercus; species Quercus robur. Next base: position 11,663,324 of record NC_065543.1, on the reverse strand, counting down.
TGAACCTATAGGAATTTGGGGTTTTTGATTTTTGAGATGTTTTTTGTCCAAATTGATTAATGGGTTTTTGTTCTAAGATGATGTAAACGGGTTCTTCATGGTTTAATTTGATCAATTTGATGAATTGGAAAGATTTTGAAATTCTAGGGCTTGAAACAACCCGAATTGAGGATTTTGTTCAATTAAGCTTAATCTGGTGAAATTGGCTTGTGTTATTGATTCATTTTGTCATTATATACTGTTATCTAACTTGTGTAATGATAAATTGATAAATTTGTTTGGTTTTTTGAAAGTGGGTTTTCAAAATTTGGGTTTTTGTTATAAACTCTATGTTTAAGTCAATTCTGTGCTTTTAAAGTCTAATTAAGCTATTCTCAATGCATTAGATCATGCATTATGTGGTTATTCTGTTCATGCATCATATAGATTGTTCTTTGCTATTTGTTTTGTGCTCTAACCATGTTTGATGCAGTCTGCCCTTGGTTTTCTCTTTCTTTTTTCTTTTTCCTCTTTTCTGTTTATCCTTTCCAATCCTTTGCATCATGGTTAGGAAGACTAGAGCCCATAGGACATCCACCTCCTTTTCTATCCCAGTTTTTGATAGTGAGAGGTTTCTCAGTGAGAAAAACCAGGAGACATATGAGAAGTTAAACATTCTTAGATCTATGTGGGCTGAGAGAATAGTTGTTTTAGATAAGCTTGACTCAGAAATTAGGAGAAATTTTGAGCATAGGGGCTGGTGCCTTGATGGATATAGACCATCCTCCTCTGGCTACCTTGATTATTCTACTCAAACCTCTCTGTCCAATCCAATGATTCCAACACTCAGTTTGTGAAGAGTTGGATATGGGGTGACAAGTATGTCATTACTCCTTTGGTAGTGGCCTCTACTCTTGGGGTGCTGATGCAGATTGGTCCTTTCTCAAATAGAAGTAGTTTTATTATTTCTTTTCCTAAAAGGAGTAGGAGAAATTATATTCCTATAAATACTCTTTATAGAGAGGTTGATTGTTGTTATGTGTTGATTAATAAAAGCTTGTTAGAGAGGTTTTCTCTATTATTTTGCCTACTAGCCTAGTGTTCTTGTAGAACTTAGGTTTCGTGGAAGAGTTGTAGTAATTGTGTGTTACAGATTCTGCTTCTACAACCTCTCTGATACCAACTGATGCAGCGTAGGCGTGTAGAAGCAGAATCTGTAACACACAATTACTACAACTCTTCCACGAAACCTAAGTTCTACAAGAACACTAGGCTAGTAGGCAAAATAATAGAGAAAACCTCTCTAACAAGCTTTTATTAATCAACACATAACAACAATCAACCTCTCTATAAAGAGTATTTATAGGAATAGAATTTCTCCTACTCCTTTTAGGAAAAGAAATAATAAACCTACTTCTATTTGAGAAAGGAAAAACAATTTAACTAGGAAAAGAAAAACAATTAAAATCCTAATTCAATAAGGAAAAAGAAAACAACATAAAATATTAAAATATTTTATTCTCCATTAACCAATCTGCATCAGGTGCCTAAGGTACAATAGCCTATGTACCCTTATGATGAGTCACCTCCACTTCATGACATTATGTCATATCTGACTGGTACTTCCATTTAGTGGGGTACTGATTCTCGGATTACTTCTCATAAGTTGACCAAGATTCATTACTTATTTTTCTGGATTTCTCGCCATTTTATCTGGCCCATCTCTCATTTGCACACCATTCCTATCGAGAGATGTGCATTTTTGTATGCCCTTGTGACAAATACTCCTATAAGTTTTCCTCATCTTTTCATTCGATCCTTGGTTGAGGTTCATAGGAGTAGTTCTTCTACTCATGCTCTTTTCTTCCCGGTTTTTATTCATCGGATTTTATTGCATTTAGGTTTATATGTGTTTCCTGCTTCTGAGCCTATACACATTATAGCTCCTATAGATGCTATCTTCCTTAGGCAGGGAGCTACTCAGATGCGAGCTAGATCTAAACACCCTAAAGTTGAGTCTTCTTCGGGTGTTGCATCTCCTCCTCCTCCTTCTTCAGGTGATCCAATTGCTGATGAGTATGTTGATCCGACTACTGCTGCTGCTCCTCCACCTTTTACTTCGGATAATTCTAGCATTCGTTGTATGTTGGACATTATCATGACCGTTCAGGCAGCTCATGATCAGCTTTTGGTGGATGTGCTCATGGAGCTTCAGGCTTTGCGTGCAGATTTGGCGAGCTTTAGACGGTCACCTCCACCACCTTCTTTTGATGTTGAGTCTTGATTGCCCTTTGTCAATTTGTCACAAAAAGGGGGAGTACATATGGATGGAGATAGGGGGAGATTTTTTGTTTTGTTTTGGAGCTTTGGAGCTTTAGATTGTATCTAGGTGCTTCAAATTGTACTTTTTTTTTTTTTTTTTTTTGGCTCATGATGTATTTATTTTGATATCTATAATTTTTATGAGTTGTATATGATAGGGGGAGACATTATGTTCTTATTTATGTTTCTTGTTTCACATTGTGCTACATTGGCTATTGATTTATATTTTATGAGGTTATTCATGATATTAACACGCACTTATCTTTTCATGTTTTGTAATCGAGCAAGACACTTGCTTAAATAATAAAATAACTGTGCTTGTTTTTGGGGTTTGTATGAGGGTGGAAGTAGTTTGTTTGTTGTCCTTTCTAGTCTAGTGCAATCAATAACCATAAAAGCCTTTAGATCAACTAATAATAAAAGAAGGAAACAATTTACCCTTTCCCTAACACTTCATATTGATATGAGAGGAACTCTTCTCTCTACTTACAGGTTCTTGAAGAGATAGGAATACTCACAAATAACAAAGAAAAAGAACCATTCCTGACTAAAGAAAGCACGCAAATGATTCCACTCAGAGAAGGAGGGAAACAAGGAAATAAAGAGAATATTATGTGAAATCAAGAATTTATTTTGTATTACAAAGGCTCTCAATGTTTGCAATAATCAGTGCCAGCTCAATGGGTGAGCCAAATAGGCAACCGCCTAAGGCCCCCCGATGAAAAAAGGCCCCTAAATTTTTATCAATTGAGATATTTTTGTATTGATAGAAGTATTAATTAAGTCCTAAATATTCACCAATAAATAAAAAGAAGTTTTTTTTTTTTTTTTTTTTTTTTTTTTTTTTTTTATAAAAAAAAAACTAGTTAAAGAAAAATATTTTCATTGGATGGTTCAATCATTTAATCTCTCACACATAAATGTTAAAAAAACTCATTAATCTTACACTAGTATATAAATTTATACTCAAATTCTATTTAGAAATATTAAAAATATAACTTTATTAAAATTTTCAATCATAATTTTTTAGTATTTGGTTACTTCATTCAATGAATAGTGTTTATTTTAGTTGTATAGTCATTGAATAATGATATGGGTTCATTTTAATTTGTAATTTTTTTTCTAAAAAAAAATATATTTTAAATGAAAAAAAAAACCAAAAGTTAAATAAATATTCCATTAATATTCAAAGTATAAGAATAGACCTCACTTGAAGTTGTCGCCTTAGGCCTCACAATACCTTGAGCCGGCCCTGGCAATAACAACAACTTTTTGTTCTTATATAATGTCAGTCTTGGATATCTCATGTGAAATTGGTTTTTCTTCTTCATAAAGAAAACAAAGCCTATGATTTTAATATGGTAAGTTGAAAGATTGTAACAAAATTAATATATTTCATTTTTAGAATTTCAACATATGGTGATTTCCTTATGATGAGTTGAAAATTTATAATAAATAACCAAAAGCCTTGATAGCTCGTATTTTATGGTGTTTTCGTTTGAGAATCCAGGGTTCAAATTTCCCCTATAGTTGTAACTATCAAATTTATCAACCAAAAAAAAAAATGTATTTCTTTTTTTTGGATGGATTACATTAATCCTAAAAAATAAATATATTAATTCATAATTATCATTATTTATTATCAAACCAATACACTAATTTGCTAGCTAAAATTTGTGTTCATTCCTAAACTTTGCAAGAAATTTGTTTTATAATAAATAAATGTATTTCTTTTTATTTATTCATTTTAAATTTGATAATTGATTCATAATAATTGTTATTTACTATCTAATCAAGACCCTAATTGGTTGGCTAAAACTTGTTTTCATTCTTAAACTTTGCATAAAGTTTGTTTTATAATAAATAAATATATTTCCTTTTTTTAATATATATTTGATAATTGATTCATAATAACTATTATTTATTATCAAATCAAGATAATAATTTTTTTTTAGAAAGAAATCAAGATAGTAATTGGTTAGATAAAACTTGTTCTCATTCCTAAACAATATACACAGAATTTGTTTTTTAAGAAAATATCTATTTATTTTTTGATAGATTTGATAATTGATTCATAAAAATTGTTATTTATTATTAAATCAAGACACTAATTAGTTAGCTAAAAATTGTTTCCATTCTTGAACTTTGTACAAAGTTTTTTTATCTTCCTGTAAATCTGCCTTTCTTATCTTCAGCCCATACTAGTCTATCTTTTGTAACCAAGTTACTGAGCGGGATACTTAGGATCGCATCCGCATCCTGAGGTAGAGATAGACTCCTCACTAGCTCTATGTCCCACTCCCTTCCTCCCTTCATTAGGTCCCTAATCATTTTAACTCAAGTCCCAGGAATTTTAGGAGTAGCCATCTTATACGTGCTACAGGTAGTGAGCCACTGGTCTTGCCAAACCCGTATACTGCATCCATCTCCTACCTGCCATCTCAAACCACGTTTGACCAGATGTTGGGCTGCCATTATGCTCCTCCAAGAAAAGGAAGCGTTCTTGCCTATCTCAGCATCCACAAATTCTCCCTTAGGGAAGTATTTAGCCTTATAAACCTGTGAGAATAAGGAAGAGGAATTAGTTTGAAGTCTCCAACCCTGTTTTGCTAAAAGAGCAAGATTGAATGACTTCAAGTCTCTAAAACCCAACCCTCCCTTATCCTTTGGAAAGCACATTCTGTCCCAGCTCATCCAAGCCACCTTCTTGTCATTCTTCACTTGTCTCCACCAAAATTACCTCACCATTCCAGTCATCTCCTCACATAGAGCATTGGGGAGCTTGAAACAACTCATACTGTAAGAGGGGACGGCCTGTGCAACCGCTTTAATTAATACTTCCTTCCCCACATTTGACAGCAACTTTTCCTTCCTACCCGCAAGCTTGAAGGCTAGTTTATGTTTCAGCTGGGCAAATGTGTTCTTCTTTGACTTCCCAATCAATAAGGGCAGTCCTAGGTAGGATTCATGAGGTTTGATGACTTAAGCACCAAACATGGCCTTAATGGCTTCTTGTGTACATGTGGGAGTATTGCTACTGAAGAATAGTGCCATCTTGTTTCTGTTTAGTTGTTGACCTGAGGAGGACTCATAGACTTGCAAATTTTTTTGGACTTCAGCCCCTTCCTTCTCCGTTGCTTTACAAAATATCAAGCTATCATCTGCGAAGAATAAGTGTGAAATTCATGGTCCCCTAGTCGAGGCAGCCACTCCTTTCAAATCCTTCCTCTGTGATGCCTTGTGTAGAAATGCTGATAACCCTTCAGTACAAAGTAGGAAAAGATAGGGGGAAAGTGGATCCCCTTGTTGCAAACCACGAGTTGGAGTGATCCTACCCCAAGGTTGGCCATTGATTCTAATAGCATATGTAATGGAGGACACACATGCCATTACAATGCTAATCCACCTATCATGGAACCCAAGTTTCTCCATTATTTTTTGCAAGCACACCCACTCAACCCGGTCATAAGCCTTGCTCATGTCAAGCTTTAATGCCATCTCTCCCACTTTGCCTTTCCTCCTCCTTTTAATATGGGTCATTAATTCATGGGCCACAAGAACATTGTTTGTGATAAGCCTTTCTGAAACAAAAGCACTTTGGTTTTCAATATAATATCCTTCAAAACAGCCTTCATTCGGTTAGCCACTACTTTGGAAGCAATCTTATATGCCACATTACACAAACTTATAGGCCTGTAATTTGTTACTCTAGTTGGGTTTTTAGTCTTTGGGATAAGTACAATGTGAGTTTCATGAAATTTAGGGGGAGCTACACCATTATTAAGAAAGTCTACTACAGTTTGTATGACAACAAAATTTACAATGGGCCAATAATGTTGAAAAAACAAGGGAGGCATACCATCAGGACTCGACGCCTTCAATGGGTGCATCTGTTTAAGAGCTTTCTTAACCTTTGCTACCTGAAACTCCTGCAACAAAACCTCATTCATTCTGTTAGTCACTTTAGGATGTATAGTTTCCAACAATTCATCACTAACTGTTGGGTATGAGGAAGTAAAAAGCTCTTGGAAATAATCAACAAAAATCTGACCCATGACATCTTCCTCATCTTGCCAATTACCATTAGAGTCAAGTGGCCTAGTAATGGTGTTCTATTGGTGCCTTTTGGAGGCTTTCTCATGGAAGAAGGATGTGTTCCTATCCCCTGATTTTAGCCAAAAAATTCCTTGACCACTGCTTCCACATTTCTTCCTCTGCCATAAGCATCTTGTTAAGCTCCACCTTTGTAGCATGTATCTCTTCCATGTTTGTCCCACACCCTGGTAAGCTTTCAAGCCATTGAAACTTCTTGCTTAGTGATGCTATTTTTCAACCAACATGGCCAAAAGTGGTGCTATTCCAGCTTTGCAAGAAGGTTCTGCACTCCTCCATGCTCCTCCCAAATTGGTTTAGATCCCCCAAATTTCGACCTCTCTCCTGAGCTTCTTTCACTACCCCATCACACTCACTCTCCTTAATCCACATTGCTTCAAATCTAAACAACCGCTACCTTCTTTTATTTCTACTTTTAGGTGGGGAAGCTTTAAGGATCAGCATGTTGTGGTCTGATGAGCAAGTTGCCACGTTGTATAGTCTGACCCATGGGAACAAAGAAGTCCAATTTGTACAGACCAAAGCCCGGTCCAATCTCTCACGGACCCACCCACTTGTACCCAACCGTTTACTCCACGTAAATTTTGGTCCCACACAACCCATGTCTTTAAGTTTGCTTTTGTTAATAGCTGAAGAAAATGCTCTCATTTTCCATTCAGGTCTCTTACCACCACCTTCCCTCTCACCCCTATGCCTGATCTCATTGAAATCTCCCATGCAAACCCATGGTAGATCACTCCTTGTGCTCAAGTTCACTAACAACCTCCAAGACTCTTCTCTTTTGTTGGTTTCAGGATGGCCATTGAAACCAGTGAATCGCCATTTCTTGTTCCCGTCTTCCTTCATAACAATTGCATCTATGTGATTTTGAGAATACGCCTGCACATCCACTGACATTGAATCCTTCCATAAAAGAGCCAAGCCCCCACTCCGACACACACTATGGACAATTAGACCTTGTTTCCTTTCCAACTTACGTTTGATCTCAACCATTTCTTCAACTTTTAACTTGGTTTCCATAAGGAAAACCAAAGTGGGATCTTCCTCCAAAACTGCTTTTTGGAGAGTGCCAACTATTCGAGGGTTCCTAAGCCCTCGACAGTTCCAAGCTATGACACTTATTGTTCTTGATGGGGCTGCCCAGCAACCACCTCCGATCCCATGTGAAAGGATAGAGATGTGACCGACTCTCCCACCTCTAATTTATGCAGCTAAAGAATGTACTTATCAAAGGAACATGGTCCTTGCAATAAAACCCTATCCAAATCCTCCTTATCCTGAAACAGAAATAAGACTCTGTTTTCTCCCATATCACTTACCTCAAAATCTTTCTTTGTTCTCCAGACCGATCTTAATGCCCTCCCAACAGCCTCTAAATTAACTCTGTGTCTAGTGCAAAACTTCCCAGCCAACACCAAACCTTGGTCCACTTCCGGGGGGGGGGGGGGGGGGGGGGGCTTGGTCCACTTCGCTTCCTTCCCTTTCTGAGAGCTTGAGGTTCGCCCGCTTGTTTGTGATTGCCTCCATTCGTGTTGAGATACAGATTCTACTATCTAAGTAGGGAAAGAAAATTGCCTACAGGCTAAGTAGTTCACCCCTCCAGGCTTCGCCGAAACCTAGAGAGAAAAGTACGAGTACTTTTTTCTTCATTGACAACTAATATAGTGCATGTAGAATTTTAGCATTAAATAATCTAACATAGAACACTCATTATTTCAATCATAGTTTAGTTTTGCGCCACATGTCCCATCTAATCTAAATTTTTAAATTTTTGTGCCAAGTTAATTTAGTTTAAAAATTGGATTTCAATTATAGTTTAATTTTACGCCACGTGTCCCATTTAATTTAAGTTTTTTAATTTTTGTGCCAAATGAGTTAATTTAGTGTAGAAAACAAGGAGTCTAATATAAATAAATAAAAAAACTAATAATATATCTAACTTTATATATAAAATTAGAGGAAGAGAAATTTGAATGATTTTATATTTATGGGCTTTTTTTATAACTAAAAAAAATTCAAATTTATAAGTAATTTACATAAAATATCATGACTATGTACGGTCCACTACTAACTAGGTAATATATATTAACTAATATATATATATATATATACACACACACGTGACTCATTGTAGTTCGTTTATTTTTTTTATCTTTTCAATAAAAAAAAAAATACTTTGCTTCATTTATGATTTTTGTTCAACGCATTTATCTTTTTATCTTCTTTTTTTTTTTTCTTTTTTTTTTTGTTGTTGTCGACTTTGGTACATTTATGATTTATCTTGATTTTTTTTTTATCCAACACATTTTTGTAATAAATCAATAACGAAATTCCTTTAACACTATCAATTTTTAGGAGTAATTAAATCCATTTACTGACCATTAATACTTATGATATTATCAAATAAACATTAAAATTTGGAAAATGCTAGAGATCAAGCATTTTTACAAACTGCTGATGTAATGAGTGATTATTAGTAAATAAAAAAAGTGATGTTATTAGTGAGTCCAGATAAAAATCAATAAAAAATTGGCCACAGTAACAATTTGTAAAAATATTGTAAAATAATTTGTGACTGTACCATTACTCTTAAAATTTCAGAATGGTTTAATTGCATTTTTGAATGCTAATAATTATTTTTGCCTTGGTTGAGTTCTCTCAGGGGTGTTGTGAAGTCTTTACATAAAAGATTTTTAAAGTCCACCATTTTACACTAGCTCTTCTTTTCTTGGGCTCAATAATTTTTTTGAGAGAGTTTTAACATATGATGTTCGCTCCTGATAATAGCTCGTTATCATTAAACCAAGACACCAATAGGTTTTTGGTGTAGGCGGGGATTGAACCCTAGATCTCTTATTCAACCATTAGAAACATTACTAGTTGAGCTAATTGAAACCTACTCTTGGACTCAATAATTGACTTGCTCGTCTCACTAACAATTCACACTAGGTTATGATTTGATGTTTATGACCTATCCATGCTTCCTAAATTCCTTGAACATCCACTAAACTTGGACTTATTGCATAGACATTTTGCATTAAAATTTATTCACCTTCCGACCAAAGAAAAAGAAAACAAACGAAAATTTTCATAGAAAAAAATGAGCAAGAGAGAGGGGTTGGGTTCTTCTTTTTTTAAGAGAAAAAAATTGGGTCAAGTTGGGCCACTCAAACCTGAAAACAACCTGACTATTAGATCCAATACTCGAACATAACAAATTCATACTCGCTAAAACTAGGGATGGCAATTTTTGCCCGACTTGCGGGTACCTGGTCCGGCCCGGCTCGATAAGGAATAGGGTTGGGTATGGGTTTAAAAAGAAATACCCGAAGTGGGTTCGGGTCAGGTCTAGGCTATGTGGACTTTGATTAAAAAAGCTCGGTCTTCTTCTACAATAGGTATCGTCAAGAAGTTTTAAAAATAAAAATTGTTCATTTAAAATTTAGTATCTATTTTTCAATCAATTTTATTAATATTATGGAAGTTTTTTCCAATCTACATATAATTAATTAGTGATTAAACCGTGCACGAAATTAGTTAGGAAAATTACACCAACCTCACATGAGGTTTAATAAAATGACACTTCTCAAACATTTCAAGAAATGACGCTTCACCCTTGAGGCATGTATAATTGAAATAGTTAAGTTTTTACAATCGGAATATTCTTGTATAAGTGAAATAGTTAAGTTTTTACTATCGGAATATTTCATTTTTAAAATGATTTTCATTTGTTTATACACACCTGGGGGGGGGGGGGGTTGGGGGGAATTGTTTTACTTCGAGAAACCTTAAGGAAAATAGTGTTATTCCATCCATTTTTTAGGTAAGAATCATTTTAAGAAAGGAATATTCCATTAGTTTAGAGAGATTGAACTTAACTATTATGTTGTACAAGCCTCAATAGAAGAGTGTCATTTCTATAAATATCGATGACGGGTTTTGTAATTTATCCTATTAGTTATTTGTGCACAATATTGGAGGCAATTTCATTGTTGAGCTAGAATACAAGTTTTCATGCATGTTTTCTCTCCAATTTGGAGAGATGAATGTTTGGTGAGCTAGGGGAGAAAATGCCTAGGCCCCACCAAAAAAAATCCATCCATTCTCTTATTACCAAACAAAACTCATGCCTATTTTCTCTCATTTATTTTTTCTCTTTTATTTTTTATCCTCCTTATTCCACCTCCAACCAAACAGACCTTAAGTGTAAAGCCTACCCTGTCACTTAAGAAAGAAAGATATGAGGAAATAAATAACCCATAAATAACCAAGATCAACGTTTTTTTTTTTAATTGAATGTCAATTTTTTTTTTTTTTTTTGGGTAAGGATGTTAACTTGATTTTAAAAGGATGAAAGAACAAAGCAAGATCATAAAATATTTAAACAATATAGTCACAGTCACTTTATTGTTATCACTTATTGATGTAACATCCATGTTCTATGGCAAAATGCCTAGAAAATAAGTACAAATAATTATAATTTATTTTCGTAGTAGGTAATATGTAGGCTAACATTATTTGGAATGAAAGTCTCTCTCCATTCTTAGCCCGAAATTCCATGAAGCAAATTAAAGTGACCTAAATCTTGGAGCATCATGGCAACATATTGTTATATTTTTGAAGGGGTGACTCGAGAGTCTCTGTGCCACTAGGACCTAAAGGATGTTCCATAGGGGGTGCTGTGGGAGACTTGATAGGATTTGGGCCATTTGGAACTGTCCTTTTGATCTCATAATTTAAAGAACCGAAATCATTAGAAACAATTGGATGTTCTACAGGGGGTGTTCTAGGAGACTGTATAGGATCTGGGCCGCTAGGAACTTTCCTCTTGATCTCATAACTTAAAGAACCAAAATCATTAGAAACAGTAGGATGTTCTACAGGGGGTGTTCCAGGAGATTGTATAGGATCTGGGCCACTAGGAACTTTCCTCTTGATCTCATAATTTAAAGAACCAAAATCGTTAAAAACTATAGGATGTTCCATTGGGGGTGTTCCAGGAGACTTGATAGGATTTGGGCCTTTAGGAACTGTTCTCTTGATCTCATAATTTAGAGAACCAAAATCATTAAAAACTATAGGATGTTCCATTGGGGGTGTTCCTGGAGACTTGATAGGATTTGGGCCTTTAGGAACTGTTCTCTTTATCTCATTATTTAGAGAACCAAAATCAGTATAAGCAAAAGATAGAGAGAGAAGTGTGAATATTACAGGAAAAAAAACCTTGAGGGACTCCATTGTATTACAAAGGCTCTCAATGTTTGCAATAATAACAACTTTTTGTTCTTATATAATGTCAGTCTTGGATATCTCATGTGAAATTGGTTTTTCTTTATCTTCATAACGAAAACAAAGCCCGTGATTTTAATATGGTAAGTTGAAAGATTGTAACAAAATTAATATATTTCATTTTTAGAATTTCAACATATGGTGATTTCCTTATGATGAGTTGAAAATTTATAATAAATAACCAAAAGCCTTGATAGCTTGTATTTTATGGTGTTTCCGTTTGAGAATCCAGGGTGCAAATTTCACCTATAGTTGTAACTATCAAATTTATCAAAAAAAAAAAGAAAATGAATGTATTTCTTTTTTTGGATGGATTACAATTAATCCTAAAAAATAAATATATTAATTTATAATTATCATTATTTATTATCAAACCAATACACTAAAATTTGTGTTCATTCCTAAACTTTGCATGAAATTTGTTTTATAATAAATAAATGTATTTCTTTTCATTTATTCATTTTAAATTTGATAATTGATTATGTGGAGTATTTTTACCCCGCAAGCTTATTGTCCTCTTTGGGGAGTCAAGCCCGCAAGTCCTTGGCCTGAGGTGAAAATCCTGGACTTCCATACTCAGGGCTGAGAAACAAAACCTTGCGGGCTTGGCTCCCCAAAGAGGACAATAAGCTTGCGAGGTAAAAATACCCCACAAATTCATAATAATAATTATTTACTATCTAATCAAGACCCTAATTGGTTGGCTAAAACTTGTTTTCATTCTTAAACTTTGCACAAAGTTTGTTTTATAATAAATAAATATATTTTCTTTTTTTTAATATATATTCGATAATTGATTCATAATAACTATTATTTATCATCAAATCAAGAGAGTAATTTTTTTTAGAAAGAAATCAAGATAGTAATTGGTTAGATAAAACTTGTTCTCATCCCTAAACAATATACACAAAATTTTTTTTTCAAGAAAAAAATCTATTTATTTTTTGATAGATTTGATAATTGATTCATAAAAATTGTTATTTATTATTAAATCAAGACACTAATTAGTTAGCTAAAAATTGTTTCCATTCCTGAATTTTGTACAAAGGTTTTTTTTTTTTTTTTTATCATTCCCAAACTTTCAAAATTTCATTTTTCATCTTTAAACTTTTGAAGGCATTTCAATTTTTTTGTCCTTCCTCAACATCCGTTTTATCTTACATGTACTAACAAAAATACTGAGGTGCTAGATTTTTAGTATTTTTTTAGTGCATGTATATTTCTAGCATTAAATAATCTAACATAGAGCACTTATTTTTTTTATAAAAAAAAAAATCAGGACACAATGCACCAAATAATTGGTAATTACAATCTTCCATAGTCTTGCTTCTTTGAAAGAAAAACCTTATTTTTGCACCTTATTATTATTATTTTTTTGGCTTCTTTGTTTTTTCATCCCTAAACTTTCAAAATTCATTTCTTTGTCTTTAAACTTTTGGTAACATTTCAATTTTGTCCTTTCATCAACATCCATTTAATTTGAATCTTATGTGTACTAATGAAATGCTGAAGTGGTAGATTTTTAGTATTTTGTTTTTTTAGTGCAATAATCTAACAAAGAACACTCATCGATCTCTCTCTCTCTCTCTCTATATATATATATATTAATAGGCAAACCTAAAAGAAAATCTAATTAGATTTCAAATTGGAATTCAATTATAGTTTAATTTTGCGCCACATGTCTCATCTAATCTAAATTTTTAAATTTTTGTGCCAAGTAAGTTAATTTAGTTTAAAAATTGGATTTCAATTATAGTTTAATTTTGTGCCACGTGTCCTATTTAATTTAAGTTTTTTAGTTTTTGTGCCAAATGAGTTAATTTAGTGTAGAAAACAAGGAGTCTAATATAAATAAATAAAAACCCTAATAATATATCTAACTCTATATATAAAATTAGAGGAAGAGAAGTTTGAATGATTTCATATTTATGGGCTCTTTTTATAACTAAAAAAAATTCAAATTTATAAGTAATTTACGTAATATATCATGACTATATACGGTCCATTATTAACTAGGTAATATATATATATATATATATATATATATATTGCTTTTTTAAATCAAAGTTTAGAGAAAATTCAATTAGAATCAAAATTGGATTTTGCTTTTATTAGCTTTCCATACAAATTAAATTATTTAGATTTTTGTTGTTATTTATTCTTTGAACTAATGAGCATATTTTTTATACTGTTTCTATTCAGATATTTTGTATACAAAGATATTGAACATAACAAATTGTAATTAAGCTAAACGATCTCATGCATTTATCCCTCTCAATTTAGGAGATACTATTTGATCAATTTATTATTTTATTTTCTGCTGTATTTAGTAGAATTTCACAGACAATAATTGTGAATTGATATTGTATATGTAGTATCCAATAGTGATTTTCAAAATTATATACGTAATAGCAATGTAATGAGAAATTTGGTGTAACCAATATCATGAAAATTGCAAGGAAATACTATTTTAGTACCTCCAAATGTCCTGATTGAACTATGTTTTATATGTTTAATAGCCCAAACTAACATCAATAGTATTACTACAATTCATCATTCCCATGCGTAAGCACATGTTACATACTAGTTAAAATAAAAAGTAAGACACATGGTATCCAATAATTGTAATTACGTTTTTTCATAGTATATAGCGTCTCAGTTCAGACTTCCGGTATACTAAAAAAAAATCCTTTTAAAAAAAAGGATAAGTTTAAATTTAAGTTTCAAGAGAAAAATCATTTTCTTTCTCAAAAAAAAAAAAAAAAAAAAAATCATTTGGCATTAATGGCCCAACTCATTATAGAAAATGCAATCTAAATTTATTACCCTCTTAATTTATTTCCGTCCAAAGCAAAGTTTAAATTTCAAATTTGAAAGTTGTATATAGTTAATGTCTTTTTTTTTTTTTTTACAAGATAGAAATTTTACTTTAGACTAATCTAAATGTATATATATGTAAAGCTTCCTCTTGGAAACTTGAATCTCGCCCTCACACTTTACAAACACTTATATTTGTGAAGTGACCATCGCAAGAAGGGTGTATAATGATATAGTTAATGTCTAAAAGTAATGTCATTTGCATGATTGAATTTGTTTTGTATGATTTGACGGAATGAATTTTTTTTCTTTTTTGAAAAACGTGGGAATGGAAATTGAAACTGTTGCACATAACGATAAAAAGGAAATTGTTAATTAACAACATTCCTTTTGGTCTTCCATGACTCATGGGTTTATACTTTAAAAAGTTTAGATTTCCAAAATATTTTCTTGATCTTTTTGTAACTTTCATGAAAATTAAAATTGAGATTTTATTTCTATTAGAGTAACTCTGATTTTCACAGAAAAGTTCAACCAAGACTCAAAAGCATGACTCCTTTTTTCTCCTCCAAAAAATGAAAGTAATAAGGGGGGGGGGGGGGGGGGGGGTTGGGGAGCCTGAGTGAGCAAATGGCAGCAAGTAGAATGATATCTTTACAGTTACTTACCAAACATTTGATTTGAAGATTACATTTAACCTTTAAGACAAAATTGTATCAAGATGAAGCAACATCTACATTCACTCATCACACAAAATATACTGTGAACATTTATTTTATTTATGGAGTGAAACTAACACCTACCCGATGGGGGGAGGTTACTGTGATGGTGAACTTTATATTAAAATCAAGATCATCATCGTTAAAGTATTATTCAATTGGTTAAAAAATTAGACATTCTCTCCACACACACACACACACACACACAAAAGTAAATAGACATAATCGACAAACCAGTTATTTTGTAAAGATAACTTATTGGAATATAATAAAAAAAATATATATATATATATATATATATGAGTTGATCTATTTAGTATCTGCAGTGCTTTTATATTCCAGTACTTTATATTTTAGGGTTTAGCAAACCTAAAACAGCTACTTGTTGTCCATTTGGTATCTCAAAGTTTTCTTATTCACTAAGTTTAAAGTGAGGGTTATTAATCCTTTAAATTTAAACAATGAGTGTAATTGGCTATTTTGTTAAGAGCCGTTAGTCTCAATGCTTATGTGGCTAACAGATTAATGACATGACAAATTTTAAATGACACGTCATCAATTTTAATATAAAAAAATTA